>NC_045544.1:81490809-81790809 GCF_009769535.1 Thamnophis elegans
GCCGAAAACACCAGCCTGAATATGGTGAATGAGACCTCGCTGAAACGTTGTTTTCATAGATTTTCACAGGTGTAAGTATGCTGGTCTTGTTGTATTTGGGTCTTTTCCTGTGCAAGATTGAGATTGTCTTGGCAACGTTTCAGCGAGGTCTCACTCGCCATCTTCAGGCTGGTGTTTTTGGCTTAAAGCGTTGTCTGAGCTGCCGTCTTTCTATAAATCTTGGTGGTGGGGGTGCTGGCTTTGTTTCAGTAAGTGGATTGATTGGTCGTGTGGTTGTATCATGATTGATAGATTGTTGCTGATTGTTGCTGTGTGTGTGTGTGTGGATAGATAGATAGATAGATAGATAGATAGATAGATAGATAGATAGATAGATAGATGATAGATAGATATATGGAGAGAGAGGGGGAGGGAGGGAGGGAGGGAGATTCCTATAGCTTTAAAATCATCTGGATCCCATCTCAGCATCATTCTATATAAGGGTCTTCCTTCTTCCTTTGCTAGGACTTCTAACCTTTCTAAGATACTATATAAGAAAAAGCTATCCTTGGAATGTACACATTTTCTTATTTCTATCTTATTACTATCTATGAACACCTGTAAGAAATGGAAAATAAGATTAACAACATCCTAAAAACAGGATTCAGAGTTTTAATAAATGCTCTGATACTAAGTTTATACAATTTTCTAACAGTATTATTATTTTTTGAGCAGTACCAAAGCATCAGAAGGCAAGACAAGAACCAATGGAAGGAAACTAATCAAGAAGACAAGCAACTTAAAACTAAGGAGATATTTTCTAATGGCGAGAACAATCAAACAGTGGAATGGCTTGCATCAGAAGTTGTGTCCCATCACTGGAGGCCATGTAAAGAAGAGACTATATAGCCATTTGTCTGAAATGGTATAGATTCTCCTGCTTGAATAGGGTGGACTAGATGACCCCCAAGGTACCTTCCAATTCTGTTATTCTATATTCTATTCTATAGTATTCTACATTCATTTCTGCATTGGTCAGCACAACTTGTCTGCTGACTAGTTTCAAGGTTGTTATGCTTTTTATCCCTACTACCTCTGCTTTAAAAACACAGCAGGGAACAATATTTCATAACATTGTTATGGTGAAAACTTTAGCTTTGCAAGACTTAATATGCTCTAGAGTATTGCAACTATTTTAATCATACTATTCTAAAAAAATGAAGACAATTTCAGGCATTTGATGCTTCACTGTTATAGCCCATAGCTAATAGCTTTACTGCCACAAATGTCACATATTGAATCTCAGATCATAAATTGATTTGAATTCCGTACCTTTGCTTTTAAGTCTCAAATTTGATGTTCACATTCATTTGTGCCACCTTCAAATCAGAGGTGGGTTCCTATCAGTTCGGACCAGTTCAGCCGAACCTGTAGTAACTTGGCAGCCTGGGTCGCTGGAACTGGCAGTGACCCAAGCCTGCCATACCCCCGAACTGGTTCCTGCGGTGGCACCATAACTGCTGCCATCTTGTTTTCTGCTTCTGCACATGCGCAGAGCAATTTTAGCAGTACTGTGCATGTCCGTGCAGCACTCCTGAGCAAATGGGCAGTAGCGGCTGCTGGAACCCACCCCTGCTTCAAATCTCATATTTGAATTGGATATTGCTTATTAGCATTCTATTAAAAAATAGATGCTGCAGCCAAATTCACCTACCTTACAGTAACTAATACTTTTGATCAATATATGTCAATGTATAAATCATAAACCCTCAGATCTGATTTCAATCTTGAATCATCACATTGGTTCAAGATCTAGCACTATATAATGGCATCAAAATTAAATCCTGGGCCGAAACTTCCTCCTAGGAGCACATCCCCCATACCTGGCACAAAGTTGTAGCTTCCACACTCTATGCCGCCTACTGGAGATTTGCTAACCCAAACGAAAGAACTATTTTTGGAAACGTTTAGAGAATTTAGAGAGCAGAATTTAGAAACTTTCAGAGAATTCAGAGAGGAGATAAAGAACGAGATGAAAGACTTATATGATAAGTTTGATACTAGGATTGCCAAAATAAATGATGATATGGTGGGACTTGTAAATGTATTGACAGAATATGTTTCTGGAATGGAAGATAAGCTAGAGGTTCTTAATGAAGCCAACACTAATTTGACATCCAAAACTGAAGTGGTGCAACAAAAAGTTGAAAACACTGAAAAACAAATTATTATGATACAGTACAGACAGATGGAGCTTGCATTAAGAGTCAGGGGGCTGCGCGAAGACAAACAGGAGAACTTGAAGCAGATTTTTTCAGAGGCTTTTGACCGTCTGGTGGAAAGACAGGGGTCCAACTTTGACTGGCAGATCGAAAAAATTTATCGCTTTAATTCTTGGGTGGCAAAACAGAGGCAACTCCCCCGAGATGTAGTTATATACTTTGCTACAAGAGAATTCAGAAACATGATACTACAAGAGTCCTATAACACCAGGCTTCAAATTGGCGGACAGGATTTGATTGTCTTGAAAGAGATACCACCTCAAATGCTAAGAGCCAGGAGAGATTATGCTTTTCTAGTGGAAGAACTCAGAAACCGTCAGATACAGTATAGATGGGATGTGCCATTTGGTATTATAATTACATTTGACAAGCAAAGATATCATCTCAACTCTGTATGGAAAGCTCGAGATTTCTATCACAAGATTCTGAAGGTGGGACACCCTGAATCATCTGGATCTGGAGAAAGACCACGAGAAGGACAAGATAAACAGCAAACCACACAACTACCAGACAAAACGCACCATTTCCTCCTCCCGGAAGGGCAAGGGATCATGGAACAAAGACCTAGCCATATGACTACCAGACGAATGGAAAAACAAGCTACAATGCAATAACCTCAACAATCACCGGCCATTGATCAAGGAGTTACAGCAACAAGCTCAGAAGCCATGGGAGGAGCTAGACCAAAGGTTAAACAGGCCATGCAGGAGGCTCTAAAAAAGCTTCAGGCAACCAAAAATGACAACTAAGATTTTGACATGGAATGTCAATGGACTGAACTCTCCACAGAAGAGAAAGAAAATATTTCACTATCTCAAACAGTTCAAGAATGATATAATTTGTCTGCAAGAAACTCATATCAAATCAACTGATCAAAAATATTTGTTTAACCCCAAACTTGGTCAACATTTTGTGACCTCTGCTACGGAAAAGAAAAATGGTATAGTTGTATACTTAAGAAAAGACATTAAGGCTGAACTAATTGAAGCAGATCCCTTTGGAAGATATATCGCACTAGACCTAATCTTAGAAGGGAAAAAGACATTACTTTTGGAAATTTATGCTCCTAATCAACAGCAAGACCGATTCTATAGAAATCTTCATGCTAAATTAGTACAGTGGGACTTTAAGTCTTGTATACTATTGGGTGACTGGAACAGCGTGATTGACACTAAAAGAGATAAGAAGACCTCTCGCCAAAATACTAAAATCCAAGCTAAGTTACCCAAATCTTTTTTTGACATGATGGACGACTTCGAATTGAGAGATGTTTGGCGAGAAAGAAATGCAGAGGAATATGACTTCACCTTTTTTTCTGATAGACATCAATCCCTTTCAAGGATTGATTTTATACTAATCACTAAAGATTTACTTTCTAGGGTGAAGAAGACAAAGATTGCGGCGAGGGTTCTTTCAGATCACAACCAAGTTTGGATGGAATTGGGAAGGGTAGTGCAGGCAAGAAGGTCTTGGAGGTTGAATGAAAATTTATTTAGATATGAAAAGTACATTAATGATTGTAAAAAATTGTTATCTGAATACTTTGTTCTGAATATGAATAAGGGTACATCTATGGAATTTGTATGGGATGCAAGCAAAGCGTATATGAGAGGAGTACTGATGAATATAAACAAAATACATAGACATAAACAAGGGCAAAAACGAAAAGAATTGGAAGACGAAATTAAAGGGAAAGAGTTGGAGTTAACATTGAATCCAGGCGATACAAAGGCTAAGGAAGCAATCACCATATTAAAATCCCAATTTGATATGTTGATCTATGACCAGGTAGCCACTAGTTTATTATATGCAAAACACAATACTTTTTGTAATGCAAATAAACCCGGCAGATGGTTGGCTTATCAGATTAGGAAAAAAAGAAAAATTCGAAATGTATCCAAATTGTGTTATAGAGGGAAGGAGGTGTTTCAACAGGAGGAGATATAAAAGGTATTTTGGGAATTTTTTACAGAATTGTACAAAGGGGACAAAATTAAGGGTTTAGACATAGACAAATACTTAGCTAAAGAGAAAATACCCCTAGTTAGAGAAGAGTACAGGCAAAAGTTGAACCAACCAATAACCTCTGGGGAAATCCTGCAGGTAATCAAACAACTAAAGTTAGGGAAAGCACCAGGCACAGATGGCCTGACAGCGGTTTACTATAAAAACTTACAGTTAGAAATGGTAGAACCTCTTAGAGAACTATTTAATAAAATTCAAACGGAAGGTAAAGTGCCCCCATCATGGAAGACAGTGTTTATATCATTGATACCCAAAGAAAATCAAGATATTACCCAACCAAAAAATTATAGACCTATCTCATTACTTAATGTAGATTATAAAATTTTTACTAAAATACTAGCAAATAGGTTAATGGTGGTTATTCAACAATTGATACATACCGACCAAACAGGTTTTATACAGGGGAGACAGATGAAGAGTAATGTTAGACTAATCATGAATGCATTAGAATATTTGGGAAAGAACAATCAAATCCCTGCTGCGTTCATATTTCTGGATGCTGAGAAGGCCTTTGATCAAGTTAATTGGCAATTTCTGTTGAAGATATTGCAAAAAATGCAGATAGGAGACAGCTTTTTACGGTCAATTAAAGCAATATACCAACAGCAAACAGCTCAAATCATAGTCAACGGAAGTTTAACAGACTCCTTTCAAATCGGAAAAGGTACAAGACAGGGCTGTCCTTTGTCCCCACTATTTTTCATTATAAATTTGGAAGTATTATTGAATAAAATGCGGGGTTTGGATGGTCTAAAAAGGATCAAGATTAGGCAGCAAGAATACAGACTCCACGCTTTTGTGGATGATTTGGTCATAATATTGGAACAACCGCAGGAATCCAGTATGGTTTTAATGAACACGATTAATCAATATGGTCAAGTGTCTGGTTTTAAAATAAATTTAGGAAAAACCAAAATATTAGCTATAAATATGAATACTAAACAAAAGGAAGAACTAGGAGGGATGTTAGGATGTGAGGTAGTTAAAAAAGTCAAATATCTTGGGGTCAATATTTTAGCCTCAAATGGGAAACTATATAAGCATAATTATGAACCACTTTGGCGGAGTATACAGATAGAGATGAAAAATGGGAGAAATTGCACTTATCTTTGCTGGGGAGGATAGTGGCAGTGAAAATGAACATTTTACCAAAATTTTTATTTCTTTTTCAAATGCTACCTATACTTAAAAAAGATGCGAATCTTTTAGAATGGCAGAAGAGTATCAACAAATTCGTATGGGCTGGAAAGAAACCGAGGGTAAAGATGAAAATAATGCAAGATGTAAGCGAGAGAGGAGGCTTGAAATTACCTAACCTAAAATTATATTATGAGGCAGTGGCCCTATCCGCAATTAGTGATTGGACCCATTTAACCAATGATAGAATACTGAATATCAAGGGACATGATCTGGTATATGGTTGGCATGCTTACTTGTTATTCAACAAAAAATTGGATAAGAACTTTAAAACTCATATCTTAAGAAATGCTTTATTGCGGGTCTGGAAAAAATATCAACATAAACTAAATGATAAGTTACCCATGTGGGCAATTCCTAGACATGCAATTGAAAATATGAATATAGAACAAAAACATGATAGAACCACTTACAGACAACTTCTCACTTTAGAAAGGGGGGTTCTACAATTAAAATCTTTAGAGGTACTGAAAGAGCAGAAGGTAGTTCAAACATGGTTCCAGTATGGCCAATTACAGGCCAGGTGGAAAATAGACCAAAAAAGTGGTTTTGTCAAAGTTGAGGATAATTTGTTTAAACAAATAAGAGATCAAAGCTTAATGCATATAAAGAGGATATATAATGTACTAATACAGATGGATTCGGAAACGGAATTGGTTAAAGATTGTATGATAAAGTGGGCTCAGAATATTGAAGAACCAATAATGCTGGATACGTGGGAAAGAATATGGGTAAGAAATGTAAAATTTTCACAAGCACAAAACCTGAGAGAAAATTTTTATAAGATGTTTTATAGATGGCATTTAGATCCTAAAAAGCTGGCTTCTATGTATCCGAATGTACAGCCTAAATGTTGGAGATGTGGTTCTCTCGATGCTACATATTTTCATATATGGTGGACTTGTCGAAAGGTTAAGACATTTTGGATAAAAATGTGGTGGATCATGCAAAATATCTTTAAAAGAAGGATAAAATTCACTCCTCAGTTATTTTTACTAGGTATATGTACTGGCTTTACAGCGGTAGAGACCAACCTGGTTCTGCACCTAATAACGGCAGCAAGACTGTTGGTGGCGTAATACTGGAAGAAGGAAGACGTGCCTACAACTCAAGAATGGACATTGAAAGTTACAAACCTAGCCGAGATGGCTAAAATATCGGCATATCTTAAAGACCACTCAAATGAGAGATATAAACGAGATTGGAAAAAATGGATTGACTATACACAAAACAAATATGGGACTAAGAAATTCCAGATAGCCTATGCTTAAGATTAGGAATAATTTAAACTGCTTAAAGTTTGTGTAACAGCAAGAAGCTAAGTTCAATGTAGAGATCTTATTGACTTTTTTTTAAAAAATCTCCTTTGTTTTAATATATTTTAGACTGTGTTTGTTAAAAAGCTACACCGTATATGGGCTCTGGGAAGTCGGGGGGGGGAAAGGGAGGTGGGGTCTTAGGGGGGAGGGGCGAGGGGGGAAATATAGTATGTGCTAGATTTTAAAGTAACATGATTGCACTTGTATACTGTTGCTCTTTAATTCTAGTGTAAAAATAGGACAAGCTGAATATATTGATAGATAGTAGAAATAAACTGAAGGGAGGAGTAGAGGGAAAGAAGAAAGAGAGGTAGAGAGAGTGGGAGAGAGGATTGGAGGGAGGGTGAGAAGGAAGGGAGGGAGTGTATTGGGAGAGAGGAGTGATAGAGGGGGAAGTAGGGTAGGGTAGAGGGGAATGTTGGAGGGAAGAAGGAAAGTTGGAAGGGGGTGAAAGAAAGGGTGTATGGAGGGTCGAAGTGGTATATTGGGTTTGTATTTTGGGGGGTATTGTTGACAAGAGGGATGGCTGTGTTTATTGTTTAATGTTATATGGCCCCGGTTATGCACAGTATATATGTGACTGTACGAAATGAAATGGAAAATAAAACACATTTACATGAAAAAAAGATCTAGCACTATACCTGATTCTTGAATCACTTTAGCATTTACTGTATGCAGGAAGGACTATGTTGAGTTTATTTGTATATTAACGTGTCCTACCTTACTTTCATTCTTTAGATAAACAGAGTTGGGAAATATTAGTCACCATGATTTTAAGTACAAAAGTAAGAATAAATTTAGGTAAAGAATAACTATTCTGATTTAAATAAGAAATAAGCAAATTAATTAAATAAAAATAAATTTAAGTGAAGAATAAATATTCTTATTTAAAATAATAACTTTGTATTATCTTTTTAAGCAACAGACTCTGCTTCACTTACCATCATAATTAAGGAATTAAATTTTAGAAACCACACTATCACAGCACATCTTTTTATTTTTGTCTGTGTTAAGAACACAACTAATAAAGAAAAGTCCAAGAAACTGAATTCAATTTTTATTCATAATAAGAGTCCTAATATTTAATCCTTAAGGGACATGTTCAACGGTGGGTTGCAATTTATTTTTCTACCGGTCTGCTCATGTGTGCGTGTGCGCGATGCTTCTGCGCTTGCACAGAAGCATCTGGGTGGGCGGGTGGACCCTCCTGCTGCTGCCACTACTATTGCCCGATCCAGGACGAACCTGTGGTGGCTACAGAACATCCTTGTCTTATGATCACAATTGAGCCCAAAATTTCTGTTGCTAAGCAAGATTGTTGTTAAGTGAGTCTTGATCCATTTTACAACATTTCTTGTCACAGTTAAGTGAATCTCTGCAGTTATTAAGTTAATAACATGATTGTTAAGTGAATCTGGTTTCCCCATTGTTCACATGACCACTGCGGTCATCATAAACACTGCACAGGACACTTCAATCATCATAAACATGAACCAATTGCCATGCATCTGAATTTTGATTATGCAACCATTGGGATTCTGCAATGGTTGTGTGAAAAATGGTCGTAAGTCACTTTTTTCATTGCTTTTGTAATTTTGAATGATCACTAGATTACTGATTATATCTGGTACTAACTGGTACTAACAAGAACAATTCTAAACCTATAATGCAGAACATGGTCAATTTTTCAAGTGCGGATCACAGTAATGAAGAGGGAAGAAATGATCTTCTCTCCAAAGTAATAGTTGCATGTTTTATAGCATTTGGACATGAAAAAGTCCATTATGCCCAGTTTTAAGGTGTGGTATATCAGAAAATCTTTTTCCTTAGCAGAAGGGCTGAAAGACCACAAACCTTTCCAGGATTGGTGAGACTGAGTGCTTGTGAAGAACCTTTGATAAAGATAAGGAAGCTCTAAACTTCTACCTGTAAGGCCACGAAGAGGCATTCTTGAGCCAAACGATTATGATTGGATTATAAACAAGAGAAATCCATTGTATAGTAGCAAAATTAGCATGAGCGAATAGATTTTTGGTGTCCTATTGCACCTTGGGAAAGATGCCTAGCACTATCTGCCATCTGTTTTGGCTTTAAAACAAGGCAGTTGAGTTTAGCTCTATAAATGTCACAAATAAAGAACCAGTTTTCTCCAAATCACTGGTCTAGATTAACTAATTGTTTTGAGCTGGCATGACGTGGTACCTCTTTAGCCACTGGAGGAAAAGGCATAAAAGAAGCAGGCTTATTGCTCTTGTCTCTTTATAAGCACATCTACAATTGGTTTAGTTTATTATGTATGGATAAAAATACTTATAGATGCTGAATCACAATCATATATCATCATTATCATCATTAAGCAAGAGCCTATTTGAAGAGGTCCAATTATAGTTAAACAGGGGAGGGAGGAATAAAGGTGAATATAGATTACTTCTCTACCCTTCTTAATCAGTGTCTTCTATAAATTCTTAATATGCATATTATTTTCTTTTTCTTCCTCCCCCAAAGATGAAAACAAATTGCACTCAGAGGCAGATGTCACTCCCACTTGTATAACAAGTTCTCCTCCCACTAGTAGCAAATTATCTACCAAGCAATAAATACTCAGAGTGAAATGTTACAAAATCTTAAATCTAGCTCCACTTTTAAGTACGTAGACATCTGATATCAGTTTGTGGCATCTGATCATCTTTTTTGTCTGATTTAAGTTCTGTAACATGTTCAGTTAATAAAGAGATTATTTTTTTAAAAAATAGAATAAATAAAAGCTCTTGAAATAAAAGCACATACAATAGTCCTTTAATATATAGATCGCTATCTACAATTAATTTGGCTCTGAAATAATATGCTGATTCAAGGAATTAAAGCTTATAAAAGTATCTCAATTATTTGTGTTGCACATGGAAGAGGAAAAATACACCTGTCTACAGACCTCTATATGTACAGTGTATACATACATAATAAGTAGCATCTTTTGGTGAGACAACTGAAAAAGTAGAAAGAAGGGGGGCAATCTTATTTCTGGAGGAATGATGTTCCAAAGAGAGGGAGTCAGTACAAAGAAGTCCCTCCTTCTAGGTCCCATCACGTGTACCTTCTTAATAGATGGGACCCACAACATATTCAGCCTTCCCACTAGTGGTGGGATTCAAAAATTTTTACTACCAGTTCTGTGGGCGTGCCTTGGTAGATCTGGCATGGCTTGGTGTGTGTGGCTTGATGGGCGTGGCAGGGGAAGGATACTGTAAAATCTCCATTCCCTACCCACACCAGGGGAAGGATATTGCAAAATCCCCATTTCCTTCCAATCAGCCAGGACTCAAGAGGCAGAGAATAGATGGCCCGAGGGGGGGGGGGGCAGTAAGAGGTGGTATTTATTGGTTCATTCAAAGAACCGAGGTGGCGCAGTGGTTAGAGTGCAGTACTGCAGGTTACTTCTGCTGACAGCCAGCTGCCTGCAATTTGGCAGATCAAATCTGTTCTAATCTGAGAACCAGGCGGGTAGGAACAGAGACCAGGCAGGTTGTAAAGTAGAAAACAACCTTTTATTTTGCTAACAGTAACAGCTAACAAGTGAGGCAACTCAGTTACCAGCAACAGACAACTCTTTATGTAGAAACTGTCAGATGGGACAATGAATGAGAACGCAGCAATCTCCCACCTGGAGGCTAGCACATCTTAACCAATCAGTGCAGCCTTCAGGCCAGCTGACTTTGACAGGCATCAGATCTGTGAGGACTTAACAGAATCTCACCAGGCTCAAGGTTGACTCAGCCTTCCATCCTTCTGAGGTGAGTAAAATGAGGATCCAAAATTGTTGGGGGCAATATGCTGACTCTGTAAACCACTTAGAGAGGGCTGTAAAGCACTGTGAAGCTGTATATAAATCTAAGTGCTAAGTGATATTGCTATAACATATCCTAACAACCCTAACCTTATTGTTTACATAGAATATTAAAAAACAACAACAGAGTTCCCTTTGAAACTGAAGAAAAATTTTGTGGTTAATTCCAAATAATTGGGTCTTTCACTGAAGTTAGTATTCAAATATTTAATTTAAAAAAATCTAAATTTGTATTCTGATATCCATACTGAAAGCTACACAAAATTAATAAAGATGTAAAATGCAAATTCATTTATCCCTTTCCCCATTCCTTTTGATAATATGTATCTTGTCATTTTTTAAAAAGCACTTTTAAAGGAAGCTCTGGTTCTTTGCTTGGATGTCAAATTGAAAATTTGGGCTACAAAGAAAATTAGCGTACTGAAAAAGCATACACCATTGCCATGACAGCCGGAGACAAATCTTAGCACTGGCAACCTCCCCACCCCCATGGCTGAATTTCTTCAAAGATCATCTCTTGAAAGCCATATGCTAAAGATAAAGCTAGAGTCTAGTGATCTATATCATGAAAATTACATTGCATACATTTCTGTCTTACGATCATCATCAGCCAATCATGCTTTTATTTTGCAAGAATCTATTTTCCTTTCATCTCAAGAGCAAAGTTTCAGTAAAGAGAAACAGGGGCAAATTGTATTATGGCATAATTGGACTTTTGGAAATGGCTGCATATCAGTTTGTTTTCAGAATACTCTATGAAATGACAAACTTTTGGAAATTAACAGGATCACAAGGAAAACAGATGCTGCTTTTTTATATAGCTGCATAAAGATTGTACAAGTAGAAGAACACACATTCACCTTCAACTCTACGATAACCTGATGAACAATTTTATTTTTAAGGAGACACTTTACCACTGGATCCTTCTGTTCTGACCCTGCTCCCCAAACATGACAAGCATACTGTTTTTAACTAAATGTTCCCTTTATGAGGAGCCCCAGCAGCCCCAGCCAAGTGTCTCTATCTCTCACACACACACATACAGCAGGCTAACAAAGTTTCTAAGTGCCTGTGGAAAATGAAGCTTGCTCCCTTTTCCCCTGAAATGGTCCCAACATACCAGATGTCTCTCTCTATATATCTACCCACACTTATAAAGGAAGTCCTGGTAGGTGCGCTTACTCTTAACTAGCAGCACACATACACAAACACACACACACACACACACACACACACACACTCAAAAGGTGTGCCTGACTCTCAGCTCAGCAGATTCCAAGAAAGAATTCTGATAAAGTTCCTGACAGAATTCAGAAATTCAGAATATCAGTGGCTGACCAACAGGGAGATGAATAGCTGTTTGTCACACCTACTCATCTCTGCCCCTTGCCTTTTAGCCCCAGAGCTAGGGTGAGGCTTAGCTAGCAGCAGTGGCTCTTCCATCCCAAGGACTGACCCATAATTTCCCACTGCTCACATCTCCTCTGCTTTTTGCGCATCTGTGCATCAGGCACCGGACCCAGCTGTTCCTCCTCTTCTTCATCAGTCACCTCCGGACATGGGAACTATTGCCTCTCCATCTGGGAGCCAATGGTACCACTTTGTTGGGAATGTAATAGCACTCCGTGACATCATGGTTACCCCATGACCACAGAAATATCTTTAGACAGTATCTTAAGCTGTGAAAAATTATCATGTCACTTTTTTCAGTGCCATCGTTACTTCAAACAATCAGTAAATAAGTATAAGTATAATCTTTATTGTCATTGTACTTAAAAACAACAAAATTGGTTTTAACCTCACTTGTGCAAAATTATAGCAGAAACGAAAAATGAAAGAAAAAGAAAAAACCTAGCGTATGCATGGAGTGATTGTGGTTGTATTTAAAAGTCTGACAGCCCAAGAATAGAAACTATCTTTAAACTTATCTGTTTGGCTGGCTATACTTTGACGTCTTCTGCCCAATGGTAGAAGTGCAAAGAGACACTGACCAGGATGTGAATCATCTCTGAGAATCTTCCTTATTCTGCTAAAGCAGTGAGATCCGGTGATGTCATCCAATAGTATCAGAGGGCAACCAATGGTTTTTTGTGCCAAATTGATCATTCTCTATAGTGCCTTCCTGTCCACCGCTGTTAAACCAGCATACCATGCTGTAATGCAATGTGTGAGGACACTTTCTATGGTGGACCAATAGAAAGAAGTCATCAGCTGTTGTACCACCTGATTATTTTGCAGGACTCTAAGGAAATGAAGTCTCTGTTGGGCCTTTCCAAACACCAGAGACGTGTTGTTTTTCCAGGTGAGATCTTGACTAATAAGCACTCCCAAGAATTTAAAAGAGGAAACCACACAGCCCCCCTTGATATACAGTGGGGCAGGCTCCTCTCTGTGCTTCCGGAAATCTAGCATCATCTCCTTTGTCTTACTAGTATTTAGTTGTAAGTTGTTTTTTGAGGACCATGTGGATACCTTCTTGAATTCTTCCCTGTATGCTGATTCGTCCTCTCCAGTTATGAGACCCAGCATCATTGTGTCGTCTGCAAACTTTATTATGATATTGTATGGATCAGAGGATGTGCAGTCATATGTATACAACAAGTACAGGTAGGGGCTGAGCACACAGCCCTGAGGGGAGCCCGTGCTGAGCTTCAGCATGGAAGATGTAAGATATAAAGGACCCAAACCTTACTGTTCGTGGACGATCTATCAGGAAGTCTTTGTCCATTCACAAGTGGGGGGGGGGAATTCAGGTCAGTCAACTTTTCAATAAGAATGCCTGATAAGATGGTGTTAAAGGCCGAGCTATTGTCTATAAAAAGCATTCTGACATAATTCCCAGATTTCTCAAGGTGGCTCAGTGCAATATGTAGAGCAATGACAATGGCATCTCCTATCAACCTGTTGCTTCTATAAGCAAACTGGTGTTGATCAAAACTTGGTGGAAGACAGGACCTGAAGTGTTGTAGGACCAGAATCTAAAAGCACTTCATCACTATAGATGTCAGTGCAATGGGTCTATAGTCATTCAAACTATTTATGGCTGTTTTCTTTGGAACTGGGATAATTGTGGCTACTTTCAAGCATGATGGGACTCTAGCCTGTTGCAGGGAGAAGTTAAAAATTCTTGTCAGGACCCCTGTTAATTGGTCACCACTTTCTCCAGCACCCTTTGTTGGGATTTACAGCCTTCAGCTGAGCTCTCACTTGATGTTCATCCAGGGTGAGTGGCTGGAGGTTAGAGGGCCTTTGGGCTAGAGCCACAGAGACTGATCTTTTGATCTCAAAGCAGGCGAAGAAGCTATTTAGCTCCTCTACTAGCAGGGCATTAGCATTAGCTTTTTTTTTTTTCATATTGCCCTCATAGTTGGTTAGGTGTTGTAGCCCCTGCCACACCTGTCTTGAGTTATTATCTTCCAGATACTTCTCTACCTTTTGTTTGTATTTCTTCATTTCCTGCCTTGAAGGTGGAGTTTTGGGCTCTAAGAAGTGATTGTACTTCTGCTGACATCCAGGGTTTATGATTACTGTAAACTCTGATGCGCTTATTCACTGCTACATTGTCTGTGCATGTCTTAATGTATGAGAGTATAGTGTCAATGAATTCTTGCAGCTCCAAATGTTCAAATATACTCCACTCGGTAGTCTCAAAGCAGTCCTGCAACTGGCAGAATGTTCCCTCTGTATATTAGATATATTAGGTTACCTCTCACTTCTGAATAGCATCATTTCAGAAAGTTCATTTGTTGTACTCTATGACTCTTAAGCAAGTTACTTTCTGGCATTTTAAATTTTATTTCATGTTAACAAGATGGCGGTTGGCACAGTGACTCAGTGGTTAAGATGCTGAGCTTGTTGGCTGGAAAAGTTCAAGACCCAAGTTCCGCAGCCCTGAAGATGCTCCAAAATGGCTTCAGGGTTGACAACAGCATGTCCTGTTATCCTCACCACAGTTCCTATCAACCTAGTAGTCTAAAGATATTGTCTAAAGATATTTCCGCGATCAGGTGGTCACCATGATGTCATGGAGTATTGTTAACTTCCCAACAGTGGTACCTATTTATCTACTCGCATTTGCATGCTCAAAGGCCTTGAAATGGAGATGATCATCACCCCCTATAGTCAACACTCTTGGAATAAAAGATGAATGGAGTTGGCAGGTATTGATGCATATAGAATTATAGTCAGATTTTTCATTTGTATACTAAATCCATGAAGAAAAATTAATTATAATATAACTCTGTTTACTACCTGATGTCCAAAAAGGAGGAGCAAAGCTCCTATAAATGTTCATCTATGGGTTGAAAACAAAAAACAGGCAGAGCTTCAATCACACCACCGTGGCTACTGTCTTGAACGTTTTTTTAGCTATAGCCTGAAGACACTTCCTTCCATTGAGAGATGTCATGATGAAGGCAGAAATACCCAGATGAGCATTTTTATTTATCATTCATGGGTAGTCCATGCTGGATGACCATAATTGAACCAAAATTTCTGTTATTAAATGAGACAGTGGTTAAGTGAATCCCACCCCCTTTTATGACCTTTCTTGCCAGAGTTATTAAGGGAATAGCTGCATTGATTAAGTTAGTAACCTGGATGATAAGTGAATCAGGCTTCCCCATTGACTTTGCTTGTCAGAAGATCGCAAAAGGGATCACATGACCCCAGGACACTGCAACCATCATAAATATGAGCCAGTTGCCAAGCATCTGAATTTTGATTATGCGACTATTGAGATGCTGCAACAGTTGTGTGAAAAATGCTTGTAAGTCACTTTTTTCAGTGCTGTTGTAATTTTGAGCAGTCACTAAATGAACTGTTGTAAATTGAGGGCTATCCATATTTATTGATCAAATTTATTGGCTGCCAATCATACCGTAGGGTAACTCTGTGCATGACCCGACAAAAGGGCGAACGACAAAACCACGCTGACTAAACCACGTCGCTAAAACCGCGACGTCATCAACGAGCCGACAACAGCGCGGAGACAGAAGGGCGATCGCAGTTGACAGAGGAGCGATTTAAGTTAAGGTAAGGGTTAGGTTTAGGGTTAGGTTTAGGGTTAGGTTTAGGGTTAGGTTTAGGGTTAGGTTTAGGGTTAGGTTTAGCGTTACGTTTAGGGTTAGGTTTAGGGTTAGGTTTAGCGATACGTTTAGGGTTAGGTTTAGGGTTAAGTTTAGGGTTAGGGTTAGCGTTACATTTAGGGTTAGGGTTAGGTTTAGTTTTACAGCGCGCTTCTGTCGCCGCGCTGTTGTCGGTGCGATTCAGCGCTCATTCATTGGAGTGCTTTAGAACCGCGGTTTTGTCACCACGGTTTAGTCAGGCACAGTTTTGTCATTTGCCCTTTTGTTGGTGAACCAACTCTGTCGGCTTTCAATATTTAAAAGACAAAACTATATGACTACAGAAATTAGAAATATAAAACACAATAGCTAAAAGATGGAGAGGGAGAGAGAAGAATGAGCTGGGAACTGGGGTAGGTGAGATCTGATATTGCTCTATCAACCACCCCGGTGGTGAGATTCAAATTTTTTTACTACCAGTTCTGTGGGCGTGACTTGGTGGGCGTGGCAGGGAAGGATACCGTAAAGTCTCCATTCCCTCCCCACTCCAGGGGAAGATTACTGCAAAATCCCCATTTCCTCCCAATCATCTGGGACTCAGGAGGCAGAGAATAGATGGGGATGGGGCCAGTCAGAGGTGATATTTACCAGTTCTCTGAACTTCTCAAAATTTCCACTGTCGGTTCTCCAGAACTGGTCAGAACCTGCAGAAAACCACTTCTGAACCACCTTCAACCACCCTGTACAGGCTATGAGAGCAGGACTGGGAGGATAATACATATTGCCTTTTCTCCATACTTTTTCTTGATTCGGAATTAAGATGCAGTTAGGATTTGTGTTCATTGGTATTAAATAAATATGCAGCTATTTATCTCTAGTACTTGACAGGAGATTTCCTTGCAACCCTTCTATTACCATATGTCAAAAGAAATAGTACATGAAATCATTTCCAATCTTTCCTCTGGAAATGTGTCCAATAAAAAACAGGTTTCTTTAGTAACACAATTTCTTCCTTTTGTAACATTTTTGGAATGATTGTCTTCAGATATAATGTCTGCAATGTTTTAATTTTAATTAAATATTCAAAAAAAGGCATTTACTTAACAAAATAAAACTAAGAATAATTGAATTTTTGGGCTAAATTAATAAAATGTTATTTCACAGGGTTTGTTAGCTATTTGTATTTGTATTTCCCTTTATTTGTATGCCGCCCTTTTCCCTGGGGGGACTCAGGGCGGCTCACAGTTCAAAAAAAAGTGGGGGGAAGGACAAACAATTTCTAACATACAGACAATACATCATTATTAAGAACGCAACAGTCACACAATTCGAGTGGGGTTAGAATCTTAACCCCAGGCCAGCCGGGACAGCCAGATCTTTAGAGCGACGCGGAAGGACTGGAGGGTGGTGAGGGTCCGAATCTCCACAGGGAGTTCGTTCCAGAGGGTCGGAGCAGCCACCGAGAAGGCTCTCCTCCGAGTAGTTGCCAGTCTACACTGGCTAGATGATGGAATTCGGAGGAGGCCTAATCTATGCGATCTTATCGGTCTAGTGGAGGTAATTGGCAGTAGGCGGTCTCTCAAGTACCCAGGTCCAATACCATGAAGGGCTTTATAGGTGATAAGTAGCACCTTGAATCGCACCCGGAGATCAACAGGCAGCCAGTGCAGCTCACGGAGGATAGGTGTTACGTGGGTGAAGCGAGGTGCACCCACGATCGCTCGCGCGGCCGCATTCTGGACTAGCTGAAGTCGCCGAATGCTCTTCAAGGGCAGCCCCATGTAGAGCACACTGCAGTATTCCAGCCTAGAGGTCACAAGGGCACGAGTGACTGTTGTGAGGGCCCCCGGTTCAGGTAGGGATGCAACTGGTGCACCAGGCGAACCTGGGCAAATGCCCCCCTGGTCACAGCTGACAAGTGATGTTCAAAGGTCAGCTGTGGGTCCAGGAGGACTCCCAAGTTGCGAACCCTGTCTGAGGGGCGTACAGTTTGACCCCCCAGCCTGAGAGATGGAACACTTGGCCAATTCGTGGGAGGGAAACACAACAGCCACTCGGTCTTTTATTATTATTGAATTGAGTAATCTATAATTTTATTTATCATGAATGCCTGAAAGCATGCTAGACAGTAATATATATTTTAGAATAGAATAGAATTCTCTATTGGCCAAAAGTGAGTGGACACACAAGGAATTTGTCTTTGGTGCATAAGCTCTCAGTGTACATAAAAGATATCTATAATATATCATAAATTTATAAATATAATATGTTATTTATAATAATTATAAATATAAGTGTATCATAAATTTAATATATAAATGTTGTTGGCATTCAGCAATACATGAATGTTCTTTCTTTACCCATTAAAATATAGGTAGTCCTTGACTTGACCACAATTGAGCCCAAATTTTTTGTTGCTAAGTGAAACTTTTGTTAAGTGGATTTTGCAGCATTTTACAGCCTATCATGCCACAGTAACCAGGCGCGAGTAACCAGGACCCTGGTCTCAGGCTGCTGTCGCTAAATGCCAGGTCTGTTGTTCACAAGGCTCCCCTCGTCCGGGACTTAATTTTAGGCGAGAGGGCAGACCTGGCATGTATTACTGAAACCTGGCTGGGCCCGGAGGGAGGAGTCCCCCTCATAGAGATGTGCCCAGAGGGCTTTCAGGTGCTTCATCAGCCGAGGGCCCAGGGAAGGGGTGGAGGTGTGGCCATTGTTATCCGAGAGTCTCTAGCACCTCATAGGATCCCTGCTCCGGAGCTTGTCGGGTGTGAGTCCCTGCTGGTGAAGTTGGACCTCAAGGGTCAAGTGGGTGTGCTGCTAATGTACCTGCCTCCCAACTACGTTACAGCAGCCCTCCCCTCGCTCCTGGAGTCAATAGCCGAGCTGGCAATTGAGTTCCCCTGGCTTATGGTTCTGGGGGATTTCAATTTGCCTTCGCTCGGTGAACACTCTGATGGGGCGCAGGAGTTCATGGCTTCCATGACAGCCATGGGCTTGACCCAAGTAATTCAGGGCCCAACCCACTCAGCGGGTCACATGCTCAACCTCGTATTTCTCTCGGAGCAGTGGACTTGTGATCTTGGTCTGAGGGGTAGTGAGATCATACCCCTGTCGTGGTCAGACCACTGCCTACTGAGGCTTGACTTTTGGAGACCAACCCCCACTGTAGGGAGGAGGAACCGACCAGATGGTTCCGCCCCAGGCGACTTATGGACCCCTTGAGGTTCCAGACGGAGCTTGGGGTTATTCCTGATACCCTCGCCCACAGTCCGGTGGAGACTCTGGTTGCTGCCTGGAACTCGGCAGCGACGGAGTCTCTTAACCGGATTGCGCCACTACGGCCGCTCCGAGGCAGTGGATCCAGGAGGCCTCCTTGGTTCACCGAGGAACTCCGGGAGAGGAAGCGCCGGAAGAGACGCCTAGAGCACTTATGGAGATCCAATAAATCCGAATCGAACCGAGCACTTCTAACATCTTGCATCAAGGAATACATCAGGGCAATCAGGACGGCGAAAAGAACTTATATTGCCACCTTGATTGCCTCCGCTGAGTCGCGCCCAGCCGCCCTGTTCAGGATAACCCGTTCCCTCCTAAATAGGAGGGATATGGGGGATCCCCTGCAGGGTAGGGCTGAGGATTACGTCCAGTTCTTAGCGGACAAAGTTGCTCGGTTTCGGTCGGACTTGGACTCCGATTCCGCAGATCCAGCCGAGGCACAAGGGGATAATCTGGTAGACCATCGCTGGGTTGAGTTTCAGGATGTTGCCCCTGAGGACGTGGACAAGGCCATGAGAGCTGTGAGTGCCTCCACATGTGTGCTGGACCCGTGCCCTTCCTGGCTGGTTGCTAACAGCAAGGAGGTGACACGGGGCTGGATCCAGGCGGTTGTTACCGCCTCCCTTCGGGAGGGGGTCTTTCCCCCTGCACTTAAAGCGGCGGTGGTGAGACCCCTCCTGAAGAAACCATCTTTGGATCCAGCCGTTCTTAAAAATTATCGTCCAGTCTCCAACCTCCCCTTTGTGGGGAAGGTTGTTGAGAAGGTGGTGGCCTTTCAGCTCCAATGGTCCTTGGAGGAAGCTAGTTATCTTGACCCATTCCAGTCCGGCTTCAGGCCTGGCTACAGCACAGAAACCGCTTTGGTCGCATTGACCGATGACCTCTGGAGAGCCAGGGACAGAGGCTACGCCTCCATCCTGGTTCTCCTTGACCTCTCAGCGGCTTTCGATACCATCGACCATGGTATCCTTCTGCGACGACTGCGGGCGGTGGGGGTGGGAGGCACCGTTTTGCGGTGGTTCTCCTCTTACCTCTCGGACAGGTCGCAGTCGGTGTTAGTTGGAGGGCAGAGATCGACCCCTAGGCCCCTAACATATGGGGTGCCACAGGGTTTGGTCTTGTCCCCCCTACTTTTCAATATCTACATGAAACCGCTGGGCGAGATCATTCGGCGGCACGGGATAAAATACCACCAGTATGCGGACGATACTCAGTTGTATCTGTCCGCCCCGTGCCAACTCAATGAAGCGGTGGACGTGATGAACCAGGGCCTTGAAGCTGTTAGGGACTGGATGAGGGCTAACAAACTCGTGCTCAACCCAGATAAGACCGAGTGGCTGTTGTGCTTCCCTCCCACTAATTCGGCAAGTATTCCATCTCTCAGGCTGGGGGGTCAAACACTACGCCCCTCAGACAGGGTCCGCAACTTGGGAGTCCTCCTGGACCCACAGCTGACTTTTGAACACCATTTGTCAGCTGTGACCAGGGGGGCATTTGCCCAGGTTCGCCTGGTGCACCAGTTGCACCCCTACCTGAACCGGGAGGCTCTCACAACAGTCACTCGTGCCCTTGTGACCTCTAAGCTGGAGTACTGCAATGTGCTCTACATGGGGCTGCCCTTGAAGAGTATTCGGCGACTTCAGCTAGTCCAGAATGCGGCCGCGCGAGCGATTGTGGGTGCACCTCGCTTCACCCACATAACACCTATCCTCCGCGAGCTGCACTGGCTACCTGTCGATCTCCGGGTACGCTTCAAGGTGCTATTTATCACCCATAAAGCCCTTCATGGTAGTGGATCTGGGTACTTGAGAGACCGCCTACTGCCAATCACCTCCATTCGACCTATTAGATCCCATAGATTAGGCCTCCTCCGAGTCCCATCTGCCAGTCAATGTCGACTGGCAACCACGCGGAGGAGAGCCTTCTCGGTGGCAGCTCCGACCCTATGGAACGATCTCCCCGTGGAGATTCGTACCCTCACCACCCTCCAGACCTTCCGCACAGCCCTCAAAATCTGGCTATCCCGTCAGGCCTGGGGCTAAAGACTGTAACCCACCCGAATGGTATGAATGTTGTGTTTTTTAATGACGTATTGTCCTATGTGTTAAATGTTTGTTCCCCCCCCCCTTTTGAGTTGTAAGCCATCCTGAGTCCCCCCAGGGAAAAGGGCAGCATATAAATAAACTTCTCAAATCTCAGTTATTAAGTGAATCACTGCAGTTATTAATTAGTAATTAGTAAGGAGCCACTTTGGCATAGTGGTTAGAGTGCAATACTGCAGGCTACTTCTGCTGCCTGCAATTTGGTAGATTGAATCTCACCAGGCTCAAGGTTGACTCAGCCTTCCATACTTCCAAGGTTGATAAAATGAGGCCCCAGTTGTTGAGGGCAATAGGCTGACTCTGTAAATCACTTAGAGAGGGGTGTAAAGCACTGTGAAGCAGTAAAAAGGTAAAGGTTGCCCTCACACATATGTGCTAGTCATTCCAGACTCTAGGGGGTAGTGCTCATCTCTGTTTCAAAGCCAAAGAACCAGCTCTGTCCAAAGATGTCTCCATAGTCATGTGGCTAGCATGACTAAATATCAAAGGTGAACAGAACACTGTTACTTTCCCACCAAAGGTGGTCCCTATTTTTCTACTTGCATTTTACATGCTTCCGAACTGCTAGAAGCTCTAATTGGTAAAAGCTGGGACAAGTAACAGGAGCTCATTCTGTTATGCAGCACTAGGGATTCGAACTGCCAAACTGCCAACCTTTCTGATCAACAAGCTCAGCATCTTAGCCACTGAGCCACCATGCCCCTTGTGAAGTGGTATATAAGTCTAAATGCTAATGCTAAATGCAATGCTAGCAACAAAGTTGTTAAGCGAATCTGGGTTTCTCTTTGACTTTTGCCTCCATTGAAGCTCACAAAAGAGGATCAGCTGACCCCAAAACACTGCAATCATCATAAATATGAGTCAGTTGCCAAGCATCTGAATTTTGATTATGTGAACATAGGGATGCTGCAACGGTTGTAAGTGGAAAAATACAGTTGTTTTTTCCGTGCTGTTGTACCTTTGAACAGTCACTAAATGAACTATTGTAAGTCAGGGACTACCTGTAGTAACGTGAATATCCAACTGAGCATTCACTAGAATGCATGACAAGCTTGTACATATAGCTTACTATGTGATTTTGAATCAAATGAAATCCAGATTAAATGACAAATGTACTTGCTTTTAAGCAGACCCTGAAAATCTTCCCACTTTGAATGGTCTATATGTACAGATGGATGCCTGAACAAAAATATAATCATCCCATAAACTTTGTTTAAAGCTGGCATCTTAGACAAAAATCTGCTTCTTGGAATGAGAGAGACCAGCTAAGACAAAAATAAAATAAAGTAAAATCTACTTTCTTCACTAACTGCATATCAGTAAGAGGACAATATTCCTGAGAATGTTGGTGGCTCCCTTAAAAGAGTAACAATAGTTCCTCCCTTCTTATTCCCTTGAGGAAGAATGTCTTATATTTAAATTAAGATTGATGAATATAAACAATCATGCAAAATAGCGGTGGAGCTACTTCCTTTTGAGAAAGATCGGCGATATGTGAAATGACTTTCAGGGCACCAAACGAGACTGTCAGTTTTTGTTTCTCTATTCTGCTTCAGCATTTTTGCACTTGGAAGGAAATGCTCAGCAAGTGTGTGGTCCAAATGAACAAAACAAAACAAGAAAAAACAGATCTATTTATCATTTCCATTTAAAAATAAATAAACAGCTTTTAAACCAAAATTCTATTTCACACTGCTTCCTCCTACATGCTATTTCTTGAGCTTTAATTTGCCCAAGGGTGGCAATATGATCAACACAGATTTCAGGGAGATAGACAATAAAATGGAAAGTTTCCATTTTGAACATTGACCAAAAAAAAACACCCTCCCCATCAAATAATTAGTATTATAGGGATTATTTTAGATGAAGTCAAACTTCAAAGAGCTGAAAGAAGTCTCAGGAGAGTGAGCTTAGAAAAAAAAAGCATAAAGAGGAAAGTGTCCTCTTTTCTGTTATGGATGCTTATGGTAATCCATCTGGTTCGGATGTTGCATAGAAAGATGCGGTGAATTGTGGACAACCAGTGGTGATACTACATATTGCTCCCTTTCACTCTTAAGTGGTTTTCTATATAGTTCTGCCACATTTAAAAATTATTTGCCTCTACAGAAAAGTAGCTAGGATCTCTTACAGACCCTATTTTCTGCCTGTTGCTCAGGAAAAAAAGGGTCCCTGGTAGGCCTGGTGAAAAAGGTGGGATCCATTCTACCTGTAGGTTTATTTCAAAGAGGGGACTGATTGTTGAAAATTTCTCTTAAAATGCCTGGGAAAGTTTACATGAAGTTTATTTGCTGGCACAATGCCTTCTTCTAAGTAAGGAGTCTAAAACTGTGGAGATTGCTTATCCTAAGGACCAAGTAGAGATTCAACCTAGAAATAAGGAGGAACTTTTTGACAGTGAGAACAATCAACCAATGGAACAGCTTGCCTTTGGAAGTTGTGGGAGCTTCAACATTTGAGACTTTCAAGAAGAGATTGGACTGCCATTTGTCAGAAATGGTGTAGGGTCTCCTGCTTCAGTAGGGGGTTTGATTAAATGACCTACAAGATCCCTTACAACTCTGTTAATCTGTTAATGCTTCAGTGATGATACATTTACAAAGAAGAAGAAGAAAAAGAATTAGAGGGTTATGAGAGGACACTGATAGGAGAAAGCTGAAGGGGAAGAAGGGAAGGAACAAAAGGAAAAAAATGAATTGCAGAGAGAGGGGCAGAGAAAGACAGAGAGTGGGAGGAAGGAGAGGATAGATGAAGAGATGGCCTCTAAATCTTGCCTGAGGTTTATCTTTTGAAACCTCTGCTATCTATTTGTTTGTAAATGTACACACCTTTAAGCTTCTCTGGAAAAATCACATTGCTATCCCTGCTCCTGAGGGGGGAAAATATTTGAGAAAATAGCACTACAGATGTAGTATGTTGCTCAGTTCTTTCTTGAAGATTAAAATCAATGAAACAAACAAATTTTGTACCAAGAGGAATGTCTGGGAGAAAATTCTGGAGCAGTCAATCAATGCTTTATAGAGGTGTTTTAAAAAGGAGGCTTTGCTGAAAGTTTCAGAAACTTTCCATTTTACAAATGTACACAACCTTCTATCAAAAATTAGATAGTGATAAGATGGTAAAATAAAGTTAAAATAACATTTATGCAAAAAAAAAAAAACACCATACTCTCTTATTTTTATAATATGGTTATTGCTCAGATACCCCATTCCCCGATAATACTGTTACTGTGTTTCTGGTGTGTTGTTTTTTCCTATTTTTAAGGCTCTAGTTTTGTGACAGTGAATTCTTCCTTTCTTTGTCACTGTTGTTACTCCCATTACAATTGTTATTATTATTATTTTAGGACTACTTTATATTCTTGTTACAGGTATTTATATTTAATAAGATACGTACTAGCTTCCAGTTAAAGAGTTCCTTCAAATAAAGAATTCATTGTCCTCTATAGAGCATAATATTTTTTCCTTGCTGAATTTCTAGGTTTGCACCCCTAGTTTTCCTGATCAAGCTGGATGAAAGCTCCTTTTTGTGCTTAAGTAATTAATTTGGTCAAGATCAAAAGAATGAGAGGTGAATTATGTAGAATATGATAACATGAACCTGCTGATCAATTACATTTGTGCAAATTCATTGAGATTTTAATATTTAAGCTTTTTAAACAGTGGTTATATAATTTAATGTTCTAAAACCAGAGGGAATAGATGTGTCAACTATTGCTAGAGAATAAGTACAGCAATCCCCCCAAAATATATTGTTCATCAGTATATTGTACTCTGTCAGTGTGCTTTTAGGCTAAATTTTAGATTTCTAGTTTTTTATGACTAGGCAAAATATCACATCTCCTCCACCAACACCTCCTCCTCCTTCTTGACAACTTAGATGGCATGGATGAGAAGCAGGAGGAAAAACAAATAGAATGACAGAATAACAGAGTTGGAAGGGACCTTGGAGGTCATCTAGTCCAACCGGTCAAGCAGGATGCCCTATACCATTTCAGACAAGTGATTGTCCAATCACTTCTTGAAAACCTTCAGTTCATGGAATTACCCACAACTTCTGAAGGAAAGGCATTTCCACAAGAAGAAAGGGGTGCAATATAAAGCTATAGTTAAAAGGCAATGGAGATTTGTTTTAAGGCTTTGACTTTAACAATACAGTAGATATCAACAGCTACCAAAGATTTCATTGTATCTGTCTGAATGCCACTTTTGACCACTAATTTATGGTACCATAGATAGATAGATAGATAGATAGATAGATAGATAGATAGATAGATAGATAGATAGATAGATAGATAGACAGACAGACAGACAGACAGACAGACAGACAGACAGACAGACAGACAGACAGACAGACATTTTTATTCCAAATTCAACTTTCTTAGGATGAAATTTTATAAACTGAATTCCAATCAGTAATTTTCCGCTTCTCGGGGCCTTCCAGCGTTGTTGCTGAAGGAAGTTGTGGGTAGGGGCACCTTCAGCTAAATAAAATCCTTGACATCAGCGGAAAAGAAAAAACATTTTGTTTCCATCAGTAATGCAGAACAAGGCATTTGTCTATTGCCAGATGTTTTTAATCCTGCTTGAAGTCTTAACAAAAGGTGCACAGATCATAATGTGGAGAAGTTGGGTTCCCCAAGGAAAGGAGAGCAAAATAAAGGCAGCAAGAACAGACAAAGAACCCACCTGGGACGAAAAAGGAAAGAACTGTCAAAATCACTGACTCATTCATTGTTTGACTGAAGTTCGTGTTACTGAATAGAATATTTATGTGAGTTTGGAGATGGCTGAACAAAACTGCAAGGAGGAAATACCTCTTGTAAATTTCTATTTCTTTAGGGCTTCTTGTTTTAAAAGAAAATTTTTCATTTTTCTATTCAATATACTATTGAAGGAATGAGATCAGGAGATATCTTGACAAGACTGCAAGGTTTTCACTACTTTGGGATCCAGGACCAGAAAATCCAGTTGCCTCTTTAAAAATCACCTTTGGAACCCAGGACATGGTCATTTTTGACTCTTGATGTGGTGGCACTGCCCCAGAAAGACCTGGTCTCCTCGACTTCTCACTCCTGTTCGAGGAACAGGTGGCAGTTGAAGCTAGGAGAGCCTTTGCACAACAGTTACGGCCTTTCCTGGACCAGGATGCTCTGCACTCAGTCGTCCAGTCCCTAGTTATCACACGACTGGACTATTATAATGCACTCTACATGGGCCTATTATTGAAGACTATTTGAAGCTACAGCTGGTGCAGAGGGCAGAAGGGCAGGTAGTTTTGGGGGCCCCCAAGAATGGCCCCTGTAACATCACTGCTCCGCAAGCTGCATTGGTTGCCAGACTGCTTCCAAGTGCAATTAAAGGTGTTGATTATCACCTTTAAAGTCCTTGACAGATGGGTACAGATTACTTTTTTTTTTCTCTTCTCTACTCTTGAAAATGTGTTTTTATTTTCCATTTTTCATTTTCATGCATCACATATGTACTGTGCATAACCGGGGCCATATAACATTAAACAATAAACACAGCCATTCCTCTTGTCGACAATACCCCCCAAAATAGAAATGCAATATACCTCTTCGACTCTCCATACACCCTTTCTTTCGCCCCCCTCCAACTTTCCATCTTCCCTCCATCATTCCCCTCTACCCTACTTCCCCTCCCCCTCTACCACTCCTCTCTCCCAATACACTCCCTCCCTTCCTTCTCCCCCTCCCTCCAGTCCTCTCTCCCACCCTCTCTACCCCTCTTTCTTCTATCCCGCTACTCCTCCCTTCGGTGTATTTCTACTATATGTCAATATATTCAGCTTGTCCTATTTTTACAGTGAAATTAAAGAGCAACAGTATACATGTGCAATCGTGTTACATTGAAATCTAACACATCCTATATATCCCCCCTCCCCCTCCCCCCTAACACCCCACCTCCCTTCCTCCCCCCCGACTTCCCAGAGCCCGTACTCGGTATAGATTTTAACAAACACAGTCTGAAATATATTAAGACAAAAGAAAAAAAAAGAAAAAAAAAGAAGTTAATAACATCTCTACATTGAACTCAGCTTCTTCCTGTTGCACTAACTTTGAGCAATTTAGATTATTCCTGATCTTAAGCATAGGCAATCTGGAATTTCTTAGTCCCGTATTTGTTTTGTATATAGTCAATCCATTTTTTCCAGTCTCATTTATATCTCTCATTTGAATGATCTTTAAGATATGCTGATATTTTAGCCATCTCGGCTAGGTTTGTAACTTTCAATCTCCATTCTTGAGTTGTAGGCAAATCTTCCTTCTTCCAGTATTACGCCACTAACAGTCTTGCTGCCGTTATTAGGTGCAGAACCAAGTTAGTCTCTACCACTGTAAAGTCAGTACATATACCTAGTAAAAATAACTGAGGAGTAAACTTTATCCTTCTTTTAAAGATATTTTGCATAATCCACCACATTTTTATCCAAAATGCCTTAACCTTTTGACAGGTCCACCATATATGAAAATATGTAGCATCAAGAGAACCACACCTCCAACATTTAGGCTGTACATTCGGATACATAGAAGTATTAGTATTAGTACATTATATATCCTCTTTATATGCATTAAACTTTGATGTCTTATTTGTTTAAACAAATTATCCTCAACTTGGATAAAACCACTTTTTTGGTCTATTTTCCACCTGGCCTGTAATTGCCCATACTGGAACCATGTTTGAACTACCTTCTCCTCTTTCAATACCTCTAAAGATTTTAATTGTAGAACCCCCCTTTCCAAAGTGAGAAGCTGTCTGTAGGTGGTTCTATCCTGTTTTTGTGCAATATTCATATTTTCAATTGCATGTCTAGGAATTGCCCACATGGGTATCTTGTCATTTAGTTTATATTGGTATTTTTTTCCAGACCTGCAGTAAAGCATTTCTTAAAATATGACTTTTAAAATTCTTATCCAATTTTTTGTTGAATAACAAGTAAGCATGCCAACCATATACCAGATCGTGTCCCTCGATATTCAGTATTCTATCGTTGGTTAAATGAGTCCAATCACTAATTGCAGATAGCGCCACTGCATCATAATATAATTTTAGGTTAGGTAATTTCAAGCCTCCTCTCTCGCGTACATCTTGCATTATTTTCATCTTTACCCTCGGCTTCTTTCCGGCCCATACAAATTTGTTGATACCCTTCTGCCATTCTAAAAGATTCGCATCTTTTTTAAGTATAGGTAACATTTGAAAAAGAAATAAAAATTTTGGTAAGATGTTCATTTTCACTGCCACTATCCTACCCAGCAAAGATAAGTGCAATTTCTCCCATTTTTTCATCTCTATCTGTATACTATGCCAAAGTGGTTCATAATTGTGCTTATATAATTTCCCGTTTGAGGTTAAAATATTAACCCCAAGATATTTGACTTTTTTGACTACCTCACATCCTAGCATCCCTCCTAGTTCTTCCTTTTGTTTAGTATTCATATTTATAGCTAATATTTTTGTTTTTCCCAAATTTATTTTAAAACCAGATACTTGACCATATTGATTAATCGTATTCATTAAAACCATACTAGATTCCTGTGGTTGTTCCAATATTATGACCAAATCATCCACAAAAGCGCAGACTCTGTATTCTTGCTGCCTAATCTTGATCCTTTTTAGACCATCCAAGCCCCGTATTTTGTTCAACAATACTTCCAAATTTATAATGAACAATAGTGGGGACAAAGGACAGCCCTGTCTTGTACCTTTTCCAATTTGAAAAGGGTCTGTTAAACTTCCGTTGACTATGATTTGAGCTGTTTGCTGTTGGTATATTGCTTTAATTGACTGTAAAAAGCTGTCTCCTATCTGCATTTTTTGCAATATCTTCAACAGAAATTGCCAGTTATCTCGATCAAAGGCCTTCTCAGCACCCAGAAATATGAACACAGCAGGAATTTGGTTGTTCTTTCCCAAATATTCTAATGCATTAATAATTAGTCTAACATTACTCTTCATCTGTCTCCCCTGTATAAAACCTGTTTGGTCATTGTGTATCAATTGTTGAATAACCAGCATTAACCTATTTGCTAGTATTTTAGTAAAAATTTTATAATCTACATTAAGTAGTGAGATAGGTCTATAATTTTTTGGTTGGGTAGTATCTTGATCTTCTTTGGGTATCAAAGATATAAACGCTGTCTTCCAAGATGGAGGCATTTTACCTTCCGTTTGAATTTTATTAAATAGTTCTCTAAGAGGTTCTACCATTTCTAACTGTAAATTTTTATAGTAAACCGCTGTCAAACTATCTGTACCTGGCGCTTTCCCTAACTTTAATTGCTTAATTACCTGCAAAATTTCCCCTGAGGTTATAGGTTGGTTCAACTTTTGCGTGTAAGGTCCAGATTACTTTGAGGGACCATCTCATCCCACTGGGATTGCCCCATTCTCCTCATGCCGGCAGAGGAGGCAGGTCCCCCCCAGTCTGACTATTCTGACTGGTGGGGTCCTTATCTCCTGTTGCTCCTGCCCTCTGAAACATTTTGTCCCCCAATGTGAAGTTAACCCAAACCCTCCTATTTTTAAGGGCCTAAAGATTGACTTTGCCAGTTGGCTTGGGGCCCCATTGGGAAAACATCACAATGGAGGTGGTTGATTAAGTAATAACAGATCCCACCCCCCACTCCCCTACATTTCTTTGGTTTTAATATTTGTTTTTAACTTTTTATGTTTTAGCTTAGATCTAACTGTTAGCCCTCCAGAATTGTCCTATGGTAAGATGGGCATCCAATGAACTTAATAAATAAATTCAATCTTATGTTTTTGGTTGCATGCACATACATTTTATAATGTTCCATGTAATTCCTTAGCAAACGTTTTAGCAATCCTGGCTGCTGTTAAATCAGTCTTATTCTCCTGCATAGTTCTGACTCATCTAATAATACTGTTTTGTATGCAGTTATACCAATATATGATTTATTTAACAATTAATCCTAACATTTTTAGATACAATATACTGTTCTGTTAGTACAGCTTTTTCAGATGTGCACTAAATTTAATTAGCTTTCCTAGCTTGACAAACATTAATGGGAATTTCTTTCTCATTGTATAGCAAAGCACATTTTGGTGGACTCTGGCAAATTGAAACTAAGAGAAATCTGTGATAGATTTCATTTATAGGTGGTCCTTGACTTATGACCACAACTGGGATCCAATTTTCTGTTGTTAAGCAAGGAAATTTTGAGGAATCATGTCCAATTTTCCCTTTTTTGCCATGGATGTTAAATGAATCCCATGGTCATTAAGTGCATCCAGCTGCCACCATTGATTGCTTGTTGAAAGCCAGCTGGGAATTGCAAATGGCAATCACATGATTGCTGCAAGTTCCCGAATTGTAATCATGTGACCATGGGGATGCTACCCGCATTTGTAAATGGGAGAACTGGTCATAGATAATTTTTTCTTCTGTTTTTGCAACTTTAAATTTTAAATGTTTGGAAGTCTAGAACGTCCTATATACGTCTGGCATATTGACAGAGGGAAGACATCTGGAATACTGCACTGTGAGTGAATCCAATATGGTGCAGTGGTATGCTGTCTCACATGCACAAACATGGTAACCATAGTTTAATGGTTTTATTAATATTCCCTAGCAATTCCCTTCACCCAGAGCTGTCCCAATTAAGTCCAGCCATAAGCAAACCAATGCTAGTCCACAGAGCAATGGCTACTGAGTCCACAAGGCATTGGAATGTTTCCCAATCAAAATAAACCTTCTAGACAAAATTAAAGCCATAATACAAGAGGGTTCACTAGGCAAGAAAACTCCAGTGTTCAGAAGGCATGATCCAAGTTAAGGCACAGTGTCAATCCAAAGCAGGCAGGAATCACCAGAAAACACACAGCTAGAAAATGAGCATGTTGTTCCCAGTGTCATCTCCATCTGTCTGCTGCATTAGGTAGTCAGCTTCCTAATGCAACAAACATTAAGAACAATGAGGTTTTCTCTTCACAAGTAATCTAACTGACCTTCACTGCTCCTGCCTTTTCTCTGTCCTATGTGTTCTTGGATCAGGTGAAGAAGGAAATTCCTCTTCCTCGTACCTGACCAGCTACAGCTGCATGCTTTCCCCACCTGAAGCCTCAGAGCTGTCATGATACAGCTGTACTTAAGCCAAATCTCTCTAAGATGGCTGCTTGGAGGCATCAACCAATTCCCCTCCTGACATTCCAGGAACTGGTTCATCCTCCCTTGAGCTGACATCTGAAGAAGTATATGGGGAAGCATCCCGACGAGTCATCACAAGTGATTTGAATTGTGGGCTTATATCAGAAATTGTTGATGATGTTGGCAATTGTCCTGATTAGTTGCAGGGTTTATTTGTTCTGCATGGTGGTCGCCTAGTTTTGACAGCAACGCTGATCACTGCCTGAGGCAATAAGAAGTTTTTTGTTTTCAGCCAGTTTGTCACATAGCCTGTACCCTGATTAGGGCTGCAAAGAGAGATGGGTCTAAGGTCATCCTGTTGGCTTCTCTGTCTAAGGGAGGGGATGAGAACCCGAGTCTCCCCAATCCTACTGCAGCACCTTATCTCATATCAGAAGTAAAGATTTAAAACTCTGATCAGAGACAAACTCAATATCTGCCATGCAGTAAAATGCTATAGACTATTTCTTAGCCTATTTCACAGTGTGACTAGGATCATTAATTCCTGGAGCTCTTTGTGTCCTATTCTGTACTCTGTAACAATAGCAGAAATATAACAATAATATTATAATTCAAAGCAGTAAATTAATTGTGCAGGGGATGTTTTCCTATTAAAAATGGGAAGCCATGATTTATCAGTGTGTCTATGCAAGGTCTCCTGGAATAAAGTAATAAATCAATAGCTTTTTGAGGCGGTTGAGAATAGAAAGGAGAAAAAGTAGAACTTTCTCAACTTTATGGTAAATGGTTTCTCATTTCAGGACAGTTTCAGCTGGGCAGATTTTACTGTTTCCTCTTAAGCTAACTTCTGACTAAAAGTGCATAGAATTATAGCCCTCTTAGCAGAAGAAGCCTATTTATTGTGTGATTTGTCTATGGGTGTAAAAGAGAGAAAGAATGAGTGAGTGTGTGAGTTTGTAATAATCTTTCTATTATATTATGGATGTAACATGTAAAATAGGTTGTCATAAAAAAATATCAAACACAACAGTTACCATGAGTTTAGATTGATTGTTTGTTATTGGAATGTTAAATATGCTCTTGTGAAAAACAAAAACTATGACCATTTTAAAAACAATCTCTTTAGAGTCACTTTGAGCATTGCATTAAGATGAGGATATAGAACAATTTGTTTTAATTAGCTCTAATTTTTGACCTGGGTTATGTTTTATTGTCTTTTTGTTATGGTAAGTAGCCTAGAATCCAGAGAGAGCATACAATTGGCTATAAATACATAAAAAATAGATCTTGTAGATAAATAATAAATATCCCATGCTAAATGGTACCATTTGTACATGGTGCAGTTTTAATAACACCCATTGCTGATATGCTACCCACTGTAACACAAGAAAATAACCTCCAGAACTTATTTCAAAACTACATTTCCAAAAGTTGCAACTGATATTGCTAATGACAAGGGATTATAATTCAGCTGTATCCCAGATTTCTCACCTCTGCATTCTAATCGGAGAATAAAGGTTTTGTTTATTTCTATTTAATCATATCCAATTCTCTGAGACTGCAAGGGCATGTCTGGTAGTTTTCTTGCCAAAGTTTTTCAGAGGTGGTTTGCCATTGCCTCCTAACCAGGGCTGAGAGAGCGAATCCAGCAGATGGACTTGGTTACAGTAGAGATCAGTAGATAGAATGAAAAAGTTAAGGATGGATCATCATGGAGAAAATCTATATCATCGCTAGGAGTTGAAAATGATTTGATAGCACATAATCAACCAATAAGGGACACAGTGGTTCAGTGGCTAAGACTCTGAGCTTGGCGATCAGAAAGGACAGCAGTTCGGCAGTTCGAATGCCTAGTGCTGCATAATGGAGTGAGATCCCATTACTTGTTCTGGCTTCTGCCAACCTAGCAGTTTGAAAGCATGTAAAAATTCAGGTAGAAAAATAGGAACCACCTTTGGTGGGAAGGTAACAGTGTTCTGTGCACCTTCGGTGTTTTGGCATGCCAGCCACATGACCATGGAGATGTCTTTGGATGGCACTGGCTCATCGGCTTTGAAATGGAGATGAACACTGCCCCTAGAGTCGGAACTGACTAATACATATGTGGGAGGGGAACCTTTACCTTTAATCAACCAATCATCTTTTATACTCTTTCAAACAGAATTCTGCAAAAGGTCTTTCCAGGAATGTTTATCAACTTAATCCCTTTTATAATTTGGACATTAATTCTTACTACATAGAATCTGTCCAGCTGTTGTTATTTTAGACAAGGCTTCAAAGTGTTTTTGACTTTTACTTGGAAGTGTTATTGTATAGCTTCTTTTTAAGTATGCTGAATTTATTGTTTACATTTTAGATTAGTTGGCAGATTGATATCTGTTCCCTCAACCTGCAACATAGAGCCGGCTGCATGATTAATATTAACTCTTCCCTTAGCACAGAAGTATTCAAGCATATGGTTCATACTCACAGAGAATAGTAAATTACCGCCTTATAACACTGAAATGTGATGGCCACACAATATAGCACATAAGAAATTTCAGCCTCGAGCTAGTCAAAGTAACTAAATCAACTTCAGCTTGCAATGAAAGAGTCAAGCTGAGAGAAAATCAGAAACAAAAAGTGGCTTTATAAAATGAAGCATACAGTTAGCTAACTATTATTGTGAAGAATATATTTCATCCCAAAAGCACTTACAAGGACACCACTGAGATTTCACAGCATGGCAAGTCACCATTTGCCAATTGCCCAAGACAAAGAAGATTTGACAGAAGAAATGAAATTCTAAGGGTTGCAAGTAAAGTCTAAGCCTTGTGCAAATCAGCACTGTTTTGATGTGAACTGGAGATTCAAGCTTACGTTTATCTTTCCAGATCTGAAACCAAATTCTTTTAAACTTATTTATTTATTTGTTTGTTTGTTTGTTTGTTTGTTTGTCTTGTATGCCGCCCACTCCCGGAGGACTCCGGGCGGCTCTCAATAGACAAGGGAAAGGGGAAACTAGACAAAGACAACATATTTAAAAACAAAAGTCAACATTCACAATTTTTGTGGAGGTAGATGTTTCTCAGAACCCCCGGCCTGCTGGAACAGCCATGACTTGGTAGCTTTGCGGAAGGCTGGGAGGGTAGTAAGGGTCTGGATCTCGACAGGGAGCTCGTTCCAGAGGGCTGGAGCTGCAACAGAGAAGGCTCTCCCCCAGGGAGTCGCCAGCCGACATTGGCTGGCAGATGGAATCCGGAGGAGACCTAACCTGTGTGATCTAATTGGTCTGAGAGAGGTAATCGGCAGGAGGCGGTCTCTCAGGTACCCGGGTCCGATGCCATGTAGGGCTTTATAGGTAGCGACCAGCACCTTGAAGCGAATTTGGAGACTAATGGGTAGCCAGTGCAGCTCGCGGAGGATAGGTGTAACGTGGGTGTACCTTGGTGCACCCACAATCGCTCGCGCGGCTGCATTCTGGACTAACTGGAGTCTTCGAACACTCTTCAAGGGCAGCCCCATGTAGAGCGCATTACAATAATAAACTCAGCCGGATCAGGAAAAAAATGGAGGATTGTAACCATAGTTCTGTGTAAGCGTACTGTGGCAGACAGGCTGAACTGATGCTTGTTGTCTAGAGCTCATATGTTTAAAATATAGAGAAAGGTCAATGATTTGATTCTGTATTGAAGCCTAATCATCTACTACTTCCACTGAAATAGAGATGTCCATCCAGACACTCCCAAATGATGCTCAGACCTAATGAAGACACCCCCTATAATGGCGCCATGTACAGGAAGATGTATGCAAACGCAATTCAAAACCCCTCTCACCACTGATACCAACTTTAGTTGCATCAGAAGAATGTTCTTTCAAAATGCCAAAACCTCTCATGATGATAGGTTTGAGCTTCAGAATGGCTATTCACAGCATGTGGTAGGAGGTTAAATTGTACTCACAGTCAAATGGGCCATTGCAGTAGAATGAAACTTTCCTAAGAGCTGACATGAGCAATTCTTTCTTTCTTTTCTTTCTTTTTTCTTTTTCAGTGAACATGAAAGGGTATGATGTGGTCAATTAAAATATCCATTACATTCTATGAGGCAAGGAAAAAAGCTTAATTAGGAATATGGGATAAAACCTATTTTACAATACAAGAGAAGAGAGCATTTAGGTCAGAAAGCTAGGAAATACTTCCTGACAAAAAGATGTATTAGGTAAGCAGCTACTTTGGAAATTATTAGAAAGGAGGCTTCTTTGTAAAGTAATAACCTCATTTATTAACTGCAGAACTACAGGTTGAAGAAACACCTTATTAAGAGAATCTCTGATAGACTTTTAATTTTCAGAGAAACATCCAGGAGACAAGCATATATGCAGGGGTGCAGGATGGGAGGAGAATTTAAGATGGTCAACACAACTACTAACTACTAACTGTATGTATATAGACACTCATAGCAAGAAACATCCTTCCTTAAATCAGCAACAAGCTTTAACTTGACTATAGCAAGATTCTGATTGCTGCTATCATGGATATTGAAGAAGATCCCAATGCAAAGTGCATTCTAATTTTTTAATGCAGTTCTTATGCCAGTAGATTAACCAGCCCCTATAAATGAGATTTCATTAGGCAGTGGTTCCCAAACTTGGCAACTTTAAGACTTGTGGACTTCAACTCCCAGAATTCTCCAGCCAGCTCTGCTCTGCTAGCTGGAGAATTCTGGGAGTTGAAGTCCACAAGTCTTAAAGTTGCCAAGTTTGGGAACCACTGCTTTAGGGGAACTAAAGTGACAGATGATTTCTGAATTTTTCTTCAGAAATTCCTATTGTGAAGTATAGACTGTCATATAAAGAGATGTTTTGAAAATCTTTAGCAATTAAACAAGATCTATCAATCCCACTATCAACCAAAAAGAAAGTTCGAGCAATCATCTGCTTCACAGTATGGGATCTGCAGTTTAACAAAATCAATGTTTTGAGTTGAAAGATGTATCTGTGGCTGCCCTATTTTGAAGGTAGAGGTGATAGACTGATACTTAAATTATCTTGGTTGCTGCAGATGAGAAGACTGGAACTTGAACTGAATCTCTGTTGCAGCAGGACCACTTAAACCATGTCATGATTCAGAATATTTTCTACACTTGTGACAAATAGTATCCACTTTACATTTTGATCATCTATGCTTGCTTCTATTTTTCCAGAACAACTCTTGTATCTGGGCTAAGAATCCTTTTTTTAAAAAAGTAAAAAAAATATCTGCATCTGGGAAATTTGGCTAGGAGATTCTGGGTTATGCAGAGCCATCCTAGGGCCCAAATGTGATGGTAAACCCATCCAATAAATGCGAACCATCAGAGAAGATAAGAACAATTTTATTTGCCAAATGTAACAGATTCAGTCATTGCCAAGTTACATAGGTCTTATACAGCGTCCTGATAAAAGAAAAGTTGACTATGCATATTCACTAACAGGATCCCCAAATATGTATACCCTAAGGAAGAAATATCAGTTTTACAGTTGATAAGAGAATAAAATAAGTCTAAGGAAGACACATTCATGTTATGAAACTATTACAAAGCCATTCTTTGTAGTATAGCACAGCAGCTCTGAAAGACAAGAACTGCCAAAACTAACCGTTTGAATGATAGTTGAGTCTGTGCTTGACTGGAAGGAGGGAAAGCTAAGAAAGTAAAGGCAGCAACATCCATCCTTGAATCTCTTGACTTTGTTCTAGACATAATTCTAATGATATTTCAAATCATCACAATAGTTATAAGAGCATTGTGGCTAAGGGACCAGGATAAACCCAGTTTACAGTATTGCTCTATTAAAATAATATTTTAGTAAGTCTGTTTTTTTGCTATTAGTATTGAGAACCTTTTAAACAGATACATAAAATGAGATCCATATATGTTCGTCATTTGCACAATTATTTTTCATGAAAAAAATGCAAACAATCTGGCAAGGTTGACTTACCTCTGGCACCTTGAGTTAAGCACCATAATATGGCAAGGCCACATTTCTGGAACTTTAATGGGTTGTGAGAATAACCTTGGGAGGAAGAGCCACAGCCAGAACAATGGTCAGATAAACCCAAAGAGGGAATAGGGGTGGAGAAGGGACTGTCCTTATTCCATTGGTAGATTTTAGGAGAAACCCTCCCATACTATACCACTTTATACAATACTAGACAACACAGTATCAACAGTAGAGACCTTCAGGTTTCTAGGTTCCATCATATCTCAAGACTTAAAATGGACACCTAACATCAAAAATGTCATCAAAAAAGCACAACAAAGAAAGTTCTTTCTGTGCCAAGTTAGAAAGCTCAAACTGCCCAAAGAGCTGCAAATTCTGTTCTCCAGAGGAATTATTGAGTGTGTCATCTGCAACTCCATAACTGTCTGGTTTGTCTCTTCAACCAAACAAGATAACACAGAATTCAAAGGATAATTAGAACTGCAGAAAAAATAATTACTACCAACTTCAACCATTGAGGACCTGTATACTGCACGAGTAAAAAAGAGGGATGTGAAAATATCTACAGATCCCTCATATCCTGGGCATAAATTGTTTCAACTCTACCCTCAAAACAAGACTATAGAGTACTGCACACCAGAACAACAAGATACAAGGACAGTTTTTTTCCCGAATGCCATCACTCCGCTAAACAACTAATCCCCACAACACTGTCAAATTATTTACTAAGACTGTATTACTATTATTATTCTCATCCTTCCTAGTACCTATCTCTTCCCACTTATGGCTATAACCATGTGTTGCTTGTATCTTTGCAATTTATATTTTTTATTTGTTTCCCAGAATGAATTGATTGCTTATTAGTAACCCATGACTATTACTAAGTGTTGTATCTTATGATTCTTGATATTCTATTTTATTTTTCTTTATGTACACTGAGAGCATATGCACCAAAGACAAATTCCTTGGCCAATCACACTTGGCCAATAAAGAATTCCATTCCACTCCATTCTATTCTATGTGATGCCCAAGGAAGAGAGGAATGCTTTCAGACTTGCAAGGTTCAGTTACTGTAATCATACAATAAAGACTCATGCTTTTGGTTTCTGGTCTGGACTACCTCAAAGGGCTGGCAGGACCAGCATTCCTTGCATCCATAAAGTCTGTTGAACCCAACCGTGCTGTATTTTCACAAAGCCTTGAGAACCTGCCTTTTCCAGCTGACCCAAGGGATGATAAGATGTGATCCTGTTCCTAAGGTATCTCTGTATTGTTGCAGAAACTGTTTTTTTTTCTGGTTTCCATCGCACAGGGCTTTTATTCATTATACTATGTTGTTGCTATTGTTGTTGTTTTTCCCATTGTTCTTGCTTATTGTTGTAAGCTGCCTAGAGTTACAAATTGCAAATTTTGATTGTGGTGGCCTATAAGTTTGATTAATAAATATTTTTTTATCAAGAAGCTGTTACCCTACATTTTCCTTAGCACATCTTTTATTTATTCAAATTTATATAGTTGCCCATTTTACAAAACATGATTCTTTCAATGTGAATTTTACTACATTCATTTCTTTTAAATAAGATTACCCACAGCATTATTCCTTGTTTTCACAACTGATTCTCTGAAACAATATTTTGTATAAATTTATATAACATCTTTTCCCATCCTATCTCAAATATATGATTGTTTGGAAACACAGACTTCTCAGTTCTTTGAAGCATACTAATGTAAGCTTCATAAAGATATGTTTTTTTCTTTTTTTCAAAAGCATCTTTCACATACAAATTTGAAGTATTTTAGCAGAGAAAGTGTTTCTGTTCATAACGCAATAGAGTCAGATTTAGTGGATTTTGCAAAACCATTTCACAGAAAATCTCTTGCAAATCTCTTTTATATTCCTAGCTGTATTTATCAGGGATTAAGATTGGTATAATGTCAGGAAGTTAGCTACTCTTTTTTTTTAAAGATCCAATTATGAAGTAATGGAGATATATAGAATTTGGAATCAGCCAAAGATGAAAAGTATCTAGTGTAACACATTTTTCAAAAAATAAAACTAAATTTAATTTTTTTTGTACATGAAATTGCTTTTATATGAAGAAAAAATACCCTGCACATATAGAATTAAAGCTGGAGAAAGACAAATTACTTAATATCCTTTATATCCAGATTTCTCCATACTTAGATATATTTTCCTTAAAAAGCCATATTCTGTTATAGATTTCTCTCTCCACCCCCCAAACATGCAGTCTTAAATAGTTCAGTCTAATCCAATATTTTACAAGACTGGGATATAAAATTGCTACTTATTGTGTGTAAACTACATAAGGTAACAAGAGAATATCAGCATTTCTTTCACATATCTCTGCCCTTCTGAGGTTCCACTTATCCTCAGCAGAGGTGATATTCAGCAGGTTCTGACCAGTTCTGGAGAACCGGTAGCAGAAATTTTGAGTAATTCGGAAAAACCGATAAATACCCTCTGACTGGCCCTGACCCCATCTATTCTCTGCCTCCTGAGTCTCAGCTGATTGGGAGGGAATGGAGATTTTGCAGTATCCTTCCCTGCCATGCCCACCAAGCCACGCTTACCAAGCCACACCACGCCCACCAAGCCACACCCACAGAACCAGTAGTAAAAAAATTTGATTCCCACCACTGATCCTCAGTCAACAGGTCACTCAGTTGCATTCAACTTACAGGTCATCAGAATAATGTGTAATGGTAAACTTGTCTTTGGAGGTAGGCTTCATAGCAAGCTCATATGTTTAAGATACTTGTTCAGAATGAAGCTAAGACAGTGACTGTCCAGAATGGGAAGTGGATTTTAAAAGTTCCATGACTGATCTGAAGAACCAGTTGGAAAAGTATTGATTTGGTAGGGGAATGCACTGCCTAAAGGAGATATAGTACTTCACTATGCCTCACCATACGGTATGTTCTTATAATTTGGTATATTCTTATTAAAAAAAATGGAATTATTTTCCCTCCTATCCTTAGTCCTGGTTTCTGCTAGAGATTCGTTTTCAAGAAGATATACTGATACTTAAATCATTATAATAAACTGGAATGTTTTGGATTGATGATTATTCAATTGTTTGGCTGTTAAAATTAGGGACACTAGCATAGCACTCAAATGTTATACTTCCTTATTTGGATCATGAAGCCTGTTCTTAGATACAGTGGTATTCCAAATTCTATACAGTATCTAATTTTGTCATTGTTGTTGTCCACTCCAAAATAAGCTATTATGTTGCTTATAGGGGTATAATTTTAATAGCCAAACAATTCATTAATCATCAATCCAAAACATTCTAGATTATAATAATGATTTAAGTACCAGTATAGCTTCCTGAGTCAGTGGCTAAGATGTTGAGCTTGTCACTCAGAAGGTTGGCAGTTCAGCAATTTGAATCTCTAACACCGTGTAATGGAGAGAGCTCCCGTTACCTGTCCCAGCTTCTGTCAACCTAGCAGTTCAAAAGCATGTAGAAAATGCACGTAGAAAAATAGGGACCACTTTGATGGGAATGTAACAGTGTTCCGTGCACCCTCAGCATTTAGTCATGCCGGCCACATGACCACAGAGATGTCTTTGGACAGTGCTGGCTCTTTGGCTTAGAAATGGAGATGAGCATCGCCCCCTAGAGCTGGAAACAACTAGCACGCACATGCAGGGGAACCTTTACCTTCACCTTATAGCTTCCTGAAATAATGAAAGTAGTCTCTATATGAAACCAGGACTAGAGACAGGGGTGTAATTATTTTTTTTATGTGAACATACCAAATTAGTGCAACAATTTGAAGAGAATGTGACATATCCAGAGGGCTTTTCCTGCTAACGTCTGATTCTGAATCCATGTGTCTTCAGGCTAGATTGCTGTGCTTGGTCCTAAGTCTTCAAATGTTAAGCAATCATTTATGTTCCTCTGAATATTTCATGTAGGAAAAATGGTGAAGGAGCCTGGATAGATCCTCTGGATAAAATAGCCTTGTTTTAAGAAAAAAGAGGGGCATGGCAAGTGAAGCAGAAGTAGGAAGAAAATAAATGTATTATGAATTGAAAGCACAATAGATAGACTGTGAAGGAAGAGAGAAAAGTTATATAAACTCAATGCCTCTCTTCAATTTGTGAAGCCTCAACACCCAGGAGAAAATGGCTGCAGCAAAATAATAAACCCTTGTCATCTCTCAGGCAATGAATTAAATGAGTCACATTCTGGGTGATAACCCTTGAGTTGTATCAAAACTCATCCGATTTCTGCTTTATAGAACAGACACAGATAGAATTGTGTCTTCCTGTTCCAAAGCCAAATCCCTAAGCAGTTAATATAATGGAAGGGGATTTTTTTTAAAAAAAAAAAGTTTGAGTGGCTCCTTATAACAGCTGAGGTGATGCAATACTGTTAACCTTTATTGCCTTGAGTGCCCTATTAAAATGAGTTATGCTGATCTTTTCAAAGGAGGGAAGAATTACAATCCAGATGTTCAGTTTCTCTTGACATCTGCGATGTGAGTGGTGGGATTCTATGGCACCAAAATTCTCTACATTTATAAAAGCCTCAGAACTATCCAATGCTACATGTATGTGACAGTTGATAATTCAGATGAAGGGCTCTGAATATCTCACAAGCTCACCCATTTCTCTGGTATTCATTAAGAGATCCCACATATTAAATCTTCTGTATGAATGTGAAAAATGTCCTAAGATTTTAAGGAATTAATACATTCAGACGAATACAATTTCTTGGAGCTATGTTTACAGAAGATCCAAAGCATTCCTTCAAATTGTTTTTTAAGGCAAGCATAACTGTACACATATAGTTTACTCAACATTGCATAATTTTCATAAACCATTCTAAAGCCAGACTCTGAAAGCAACTAAACTAAGAAAGGGATTATTGAATTGAAGATAATGCTGTTTTGTCACAGCCCACTTTTTTTCCAGTTCCTTGGAGACAGAATGAAGCAAAAGTATTAGTTAAACTAGAAAAAGAACACCCAATTACTTATTTTTCCATCAGCATCATCTTCAAAATTGCTAAATACATTCCTCAGAGTTCTTCTCTGGCTAAGAATCATGGCTGACATTGAAGTGGTGAAAGCACTGGAAAAAGCAGGATAAATCTTGGAAAGTAAGCAATCTGGTCATTTGCAATATAAAATGAATTTAAGCATTCTGCTTGGATGCAAATGCAGTATAGGCCCTCCCCTTCTTCCCCTTTTCTCTAATGTCTTTACTTTATAGTGCACCAGTGTTGGCAATGTGGTTAGTCACACTTGTCAGCTACCCCCAGCAAAAATCAGAACTAGAAAAGAACCATCAAAAGAACAATTTTCTTTTGAGCTCAGTTTAAAAAGATGTATTAGGGAGGAAAAGCTGAAACAAGAACTCCCAAAATATGGTAGCATGCTTTCATATGTGGAACCTATTTATAGGCAATTAAAAAATATTAGATTCAGTGTTTCTTCCTTCCAGACTCTCTGTGTAATGGGCAGGGTGCCAATGTCTTATGAGCAGGTAGGCCAGACTATCCCTTGGTATCCTTTTTTTAAAGTGTGAGTCTCCTTTCTTACAATACTTTTCAGTGTCTCAGACTGAGAGATCCTTCCACAGGGTATCTGGGAAGAGACAAACCTAGGCACCTCCTTTGTGGTCAGGCTTAAACACAATTTTCACAACAAAGTGACAGTAATATAAGCATCTCCAAATTCATCTATCTCCCTTGAGGATAAATTCCACAGATATGTGATGGAGGTTTTGGAGAATTTAGCTGCCTGGTTTCTCTTTGACAGAAAAATTACAACAATATCCAATCGGGGTAAGACACCAAGCCAAGGAGGCCCTCTACACCACAGACTGGGGTGTATATGATATTGTGCCCCTAATAATAAGCTAAATTACATAAACATGTGATACATATCAGGGCCATCCTTACTTGAATATGATTTTCTCAGTAGGCAGAGAGATTGGCATAATTACTAATATATCTAGAAAGTCAAATATATCCTACATTTCATTTCAATGAATAAGAATTGGGGGAACAGGATGAATCTGCACGTTATTAATAGAAGGAAGGTTATACAGTCAGTAGTGGTGCTGGTGTTGAAGTAGGAGAGATTTTAAACTTTGGCTAGGAATGGTGTTGCATAAAATTTGCAAACACGATACGTATATGTAAAATACTGATATATATATATTTTAAAAAATCTTATCTATATATATTTGTTTTCTGAGGTTTTCACGGATGTTAGTATGTAGGTTTTTGGTTATTCGGGTTTTGTCCCGCATAAAATTAGAAGTGTCTTGGCGACGTTTCGACGAAGTCTCATTCGTCATCTTCAGGCTTCGTGCTTCCAGGAGCAATGTGAGATCTCAGCTGTTTCTTCCTTTTAACTGCCAGTGGGGGTTTGAGCTGATTGGGTGAGAGTTTGGCTGTGTTCTGATTGGAGGTGTGTTCTGATTGGTTGGGGGTTTGTGTTTCATGTAAGGATAGTCATTCATCGTGTTAGGGACTCGTTTATCAATAAGGGCAGGCTTCCAAATGGCTGGCAGGCGGGAGGTATTGTCCCGCCTGTTCATGCTGTGTGGGCGTTTTTCTATTTCAATGGCTTCTCTGATTATTCTGTTGTTAAAATGTTCAGCCTTGGCAATAGTTCTGGTCTTTTTAAAGTCAATTTTATGTCCTGTGGCTTTAAGATGTTGGACCAGGGAAGAAGTTGGTTCCTCTTTTCTGATTGCGTTTTTGTGTTCTTCAATGCGTGCACTTATTCTTCTGTTGGTTTGTCCGATGTATGTGGTGGGGCAGGTGGGGCATGGGATTTCATATACTCCTTGATTTTCTAACTCAATTTTGTCTTTGGGGTTTCTTAGGATGGTGGATATTTTTCGGTTTGTGCAGAATGCTGTCTTGATGTTGTGTTTGTGGATGATTTTGCTGATTCTGTCTGTGGTGCCTTTTATGTATGGGAGGAGGGCTTTTCCGTTTTCTTGTTCTCTGTCCTGGATTTTAGTGGGGGTTTCTTTTTGGATTAGGTTGGTGATCTTATTTCTTTGGAATCCATTGGATGTCAGTACATTAGTGAGAGTGTGTAGTTCGGTTTTTAGGTGTTGTTCATCAGCTAAGCGTTTTGTTCTGGAGATGAATGTCTTGGCTACGGAGTTGATCTGGGCTGGGTGGTGGTGTGAGAGTGTGTGCAGATAGCGGTTAGTGTGTGTTTTCTTCTGGTAGATGGTGTGTCCTACGGAGCCATTAGATTTCCTGTAGACTAAGACATCCAAGAAGGGAAGTTGGTTGTTTACTTCTGAATAACCCAAATAACCATATACATATACATATACATATGTATATATGTATGTATGTATGTATGTATGTATGTATGTATGTATGTTTGTATATGTATATGTGTGTGTGTATGTATGTATGTGTGTGTGTGTGTGTATGTATGTATGTATATATATAAATATATATATATATATATATATATATATATATATATACATACATACATACATACATACACACACACACACACACATACATACATACATACATACATATATATTACAAATTTTCAATTTAGAAATTGTGACCATAACTTCAACCAAAATCTATATCTATGTTGGTGGGAGATGATGACTCTGTCTCTGGCTAGCTGTTCATAGGCCCCTCAGTATTCATGTCAACAGATTTAATATAATAAACACTCCATGCAGCAATGAATTACAAATGGAAGGACTCCTTCAGCTGTTAAACTTTACATCATGGCACATTGCTAAAAGTGCTCAATGCATGTTTCATTTTCATAAACAATAGTAACACAACCTTTTCTCACAGCTACTTCCAGACAAGTGAAGTGAAAGAGTAGATGATAAAGATTATGTCAGAGCCTCTAGAACAGGGGTGCCTAACTGGCAGCCCATGGGCTGGGTGCATCACGCACTCCACAAAGGCAAAAACTTTCACGAAACATCATGATACATCATGTGATGTGATTGAGTTTGGCACCTGTGCTCTAGAATCTCAATGCTGCCATCTTTTGGTGAGGAAGATAGTGATTTTTGGACACTTGCTTAACAAGTAGTTTTCTTCTTATCTGAGATAAAGGCCTAATTTCAAATAAGTTTCTTCTTCTGTTGCACTGCTCTTGTGTTCCTGTGTTGTTTTTGCATTGCTGTAATACTTGTAATATAGATGTCAATGTCATAATCATTGCTGTGAAGGCCAAAAACAGCATGAGGTAGATAATCATACCAGAGGTTAAAAACTGCATTGATGAGAAATAGAAAACACTCAGTAATGGAATTCACATACAGCAATTTAATAATCTCGTAGAAACAAAGGCAGACACATTATAATTACTGCAATATACTTGGGAGCCACATAAAGGTCTCTTCCATATACAGTATGAATCAGAACCATTGTTGCAGCAAAAGAGAGGATAGTATCCATCCAGGGGAAAGCTTCTCCTGAGCTGAATCAGGGGAACACTTCTGAGGTTGCTTTCATACAATCCTCTTACCAAATCAATGCAAGTCTTTCTAAGCACTTTACAATTTTAGAAGCTAAATTGTAACCGGTTACAATTCATTTCCACACTGTGGACTTTGTTTCTGGACCCTGCTAGCCTTAACCTATTTATCATGGGAGTGAGTAGAAGGACCCTGCATGATCTAGTTCCATGCTACATCTTTATCCCCACAATGAAAGACTACAGGTTTCATTTTCAGAAACAATAATAACACAACCTTTTCTCACAACTACTTCGAGCCAATGGAAGTGAAAGAATATATGATAAAGATCTATCCAGAGCTCCAGAATCAATCTGCATTAGAGAGGCAGGATTCAGAAAGTCATGCAAGTTATGTATTGAATATATGTAGTTGTGTTAAGCCCTGCTAAAGTGGAACTAACCTTTAGATGACCCTAACTGTTAACTCCAACTGTTTTGGATGGAAACTTAGAACATTCATATTTGGGTGGGCTTTTTCAAGTATTATAATTGGTTAAGGTCCTGTGGACCCAGGGTATAAATTACAGGCATTGCCTGCTGTTCCTCAGTTAGAAGTATTAATTCAATAAATGCCGTTGTAGCTATACTGCTTTGTTTCTTGCCTACTGAAACCCACTACACAATAATGCCTGCATCATTCACCACTGCATCATCATTATCCACCCACGTTTCTTTTTTTTTTAACTAGTAGAAAATTCAATCAGTAAATTCTTGCTAGAGAGTCTCTTGTATAACTTTTGGTGCCCCATAAAAGAGTAGCAAACAGATCACTGTAGCATCAGAGATGTGAGAGTATTAAGAGGAAAATACAAAGGAAACATGTTAGGGTCGAAAGAGATGATATGAGAAGGAAGGTGAAGGCATCCATGTATGCAAACATCTAGGAAAGTCATGTCTACTTGTGAAGAAGGAACAATCTGTAAAAGAAAGAGGCCAGCAAATTGGTCCACACAGAAGCAAGGTAGCAAGTCTTGTCTTCGTTGTGTGACTGGGAAGAGCAAGAAGTGTGGGAATGACCAATCAGTGGCCATGGTCCAGACTGAGCTCCAGCCTAACATTTGCCAACTACCATATTCCAGATGTTTAGTATGGGTTTAATTAAACATCTGAGAGCAACATGAGGAAGGAGGCGTTTAAGTCACAATGCAGAATTGTCCCTGGAGATACCGGAATTGAACTCATCCTTTTGTTTGAAAGCTATGCTATTTTATTCTATTAGTGTCTCATTTGGAACATCATCCATTGTGACCTGTATTTAGTACTAGGCTCTTTAAGAATCCTTGGTTCTATTAGGTGTATGCTTTGGGGGATTTTGCTTTATTTTTTTATATTTTTCATTGTTCTGAAAATAGAGCTTGTCAATAAATAAATATGTACAAAGAAATGTTTGAGATCCAAAATGACAGATGAAATTTATTAAGGAAATGATCTGTGCTGATTAAAAGCCTGCCTCTTTGAGTTTTCTGCCTTTTATTATGGGGAGGGGCGGAAGACAAAGAGGAAAAAAAGGAAATACTTTCCTTCCTATATGACATACTTTGGGGGGGAAACTAAGAGTATCTGTCATCCGGCCAGGAAAAACAGAGCAGAGACAAACAAAGGACTATCTATAGTCTTACTGTTAATGGCCTTGTAATAAATCAAATTTTAAAAATGTAGAAAACCATTTTTTGATTCAGGGTTCAAGCTTTCTCCAGCATCCTGATCCAGATTCCTTACTTTGCAGGGGATTCTTGGAAAACAAAATGCCTGTTTAAAGAGTGATTTGAAGTGCTTTCATAGAGGAAATAAATGAAAGCCAAGTTGCATTCCTATTTTGATTTTCATCATCCTTCATTTTATTATGCTGCTTATATATAATCAGTCTCCAAATTTTGTTTCCATGCAGGGGCCTGAATCCTGTCTTAGGTTTGTTTAGATGATGATGATGATCCTTCACCATTCAGTGATTTTTGCTACGATGTAAAAAAGATGTTGAGACCTGGGAAAGAGTGCAAAAAAGAGCAACAAAAATGATTAGGTGACTGGAGGCTAAAACATATAAAGAACCGCTGCTGGAATTGGGTATGTCTAGTTAAATGAAAAGAAGGTCTAGGGGAGACATGATAGCAGTGTTCCAATATCTCAGGGGTTGCCACAAAGAAGAGCTGAGGTGGCACAGTGGTTAAATGCAGCACTGCAGCTACTTCATCTGACTGCAGTTCTGCAGTTCGGCTGTTTAAATCTCACCGGCTCAGGGTTGACTCAGTCTTCCATCCTTCCGAGGTGGGTAAAATGAGGACCCGGATTGTTGTTGGGGGCAATATGCTGACTCTATAAACCGTTTAGAGAGGGCTGAAAGCCCTATGAACCGGTATATAAGTCTAACTGCTATTGCTATTGCTATTGCTAAGAGGGAGTCAAACTATTCTCCAAGGCACCTGAGGGTAGAACAAGTAGAAACTAATCAAGGAGAGAAGCAACTTAGAACTGAGGAGAAATTTCCTGACAGTTAGAACAATTAATCAGTCAAATGAGTTGTCTCCAAAAGTTGTGGGTGCTCCAACACTGACATTACCAACGAGAGATTAGACAACCATTTGTCTGAAATAGTATTGGGTTCTCTGAGTGAGCACGGGGGGGGGGGGGTAGACTACGAGACCTCCAAGGTCCTGTCCAACTCTGTTATTCTGTTATTCCTGATGGTATGGCTGTAGCTGCCATGATGACTTTTTGATCCTACTGTTCTTATCTTTGAAAAGGATAGAAGGAAAATAAAATACATATTTTGTGAGGGGAGGGGGAGGGAATACAACTGGAGTTTAAGCCAGGAAAATTGGATTTAATCAAAATCTTCTTATAGAACAGAGAAGGAAGTTGATGATGATTGTTAATGGACTTCCTGGGAGAATCAGGCAACTGTCCCAGATGGGGGAGCATACCTGGAAATTCGGAAGAATGTGTTGGGTACATGCAAGACTTATGCATTCACAAATGGTGTCATGATAAGCATGGCCAATCACAAAACGTTATCAAAAGTTAACTTGGCCCCTGGGATACTTTGTACTATTTAGGGAAGACTTTTGGAAGCAATTAACATTGCAACAAATAAATATGACATTATTAGTTTGTTCTTTGATTTGCAGCATACCAACTTTCTATGTAGGCACATACTGATATTAAAACATTATTTAAAAAATCAAGTATGCCTGAGACATCAGGGGGCACAAAGGGAGATTTCTGGATTCATGGTGATGAGAAGGGTCTGCCTTGCCTGCCTACTGGTAAATTTAAATATCTTTTTTCTACTTTATTTGTTATCTTGCCATGTTTTTCCAAATAGTTTCCATAACTTTTTGCCAGTAGGAAGATTACCAGGTGGCCTAGCCAAACAAAGACTGCTAATAAAACTCAATGAAATTGCACACTATTTTGTGTCCTTTCCTGTGGTCTACTAAAAGTAGACCCCAAAATGATTTTTTTTATGGCCACAACAACTCTATTTGCTTTTTTGAATAACTTTATGGAGTAATTCTGTTTATGGCAATGTATGGTATACATAAAGTTGCCAGGCTCAGGGTGTACAATGAGAAAATGACATTTGGCATAAATAGTACCGCAATATAGTGTATATGTGCAAAAGGAGAACCCTGGCCATTTAAGTATTTTAAATCAACTGAAGAATTGAGCCTCCATGTTGAAATACATTCCTTTCTCCCAGAAAAGAGAATGAGGTAGTAAATGGAAGTGATTGAAATGTACACAAGGCCAGTGCAATCAAAGCACTAGAAGATCAATTGGGGATTATAATCAAATAATGGAAAGAAGATCCAGCATCTCCATCTTACTTCACTGCTATTCAGAGGTACTCTGTATTTTACTAATTTTTCCAATGTACAGGCATAAAATGTACCAACTTAGGCCATGTAAGTTGCACTATCCATACACCTTAAGTCAGTAGACTCAGAAGAACCCCAAGACATGAAAGTCAAAATAGATTAGAGGAGTTGGGAGGGGATAACCCCAAAAAAATGATGAGGAGAGTGAACATCCCCAGTGACCATGGAAATACTGAGTGATAGCTGGAGGAAGAGGGCAGAAGAGGAAACAGAAGTAAGAGTCTTGGAGGAGGGCATTGAAAAAAATCCTTTTGTCACACTAGACAAGTTTTGTACTGGTCCTACTATCCATTAACAAAAGTCAAAACAGATTTTTTGATGTGCTCATGGGCCAACCTTTTGAGATAGATTTCTAGGAATTTTTATTCTGCTGGACCCTTTTTAAATGTTACATGTAAGTGTGGGATGATAGAAATATGCCAGTATTTGAAGGGCTGAAACAAAGAGGAGAGGGTTAATTTATTTTCAAAAGCACCAGAGGACAGGACAAGAAACAATGGATGGAAACTAAACAAGGACAGAAGGACAGAAGCAATCGAGAATTAAGGAGAAACTTCCTAACACTGAGACCAGGGGAACAGCTTGCCTTCAGACCTTGCGGGTGTGTCATCACTGGAGATTTTTAAGAAAAGACTGGACAGCCACTTGTTTGAAATGGTACAGGGATTCCTGCTTGAGTAGGGGGTTGAACTAGAAGACTTCTAAGGTCCCTTCCAACTCTATTCTGAATTAAAATCGGAAAATTGAATTTTACACCGGTGGGCACTTTTGACTCCGTGCATCAAGGTTCTGCTTTTAAAGCCTTGGGTTCCCAAATCATAATCTGCACTGTATGTTCCTCAAGTTGGTCTCTCTTTAAACATCTTGCTAGAGCTAGCTAGGATCATCAGGATCATGAAGATAATCAGGCTACCCATCCAGAATAGTAATTTCAAACCCACACCTTAATAAGAAAGAAAACCATAAAGCTTTGCAATAGAAGTGACTTATTATTATGGTTCGTCACACAATCAGTCAGGTGGTTAGTCTAAATTTGCCATTTTATTTTATTATTTACATATCAAACTTCTTAGCTGCTCATCTTCCTCATAGGGGACCTCCTTGATCCACTTATTCAATCCTTCCCAAGGACCTGTGAAATGTAGATATTGCTGTTTGATGATGTTAAAGGTATTGTCACAGGATGTTACCTTTTTCAACTAAGGCTTATATTTGCACAGGTACAGTATAGGTGGTACCTTGCTCAATAGTAATAACTGTGAGCGGGATCTTGGAGTCCTAATGGAAAACCATTTAAATATGAGCCAGCAGTGTGCAGCTGCTGCCAAAATAGCCAACAGAGTTCTAGAGAACATAAACAGAGGGATAGAATCCAGATCACATGAAGTGTTAATACCACTTTATAATGCCTTGGTAAGGCCACATTTGGAATACTGCATTCAGTTTTGGTCACCAGGATGTAGAAAAGATGTGGAGACTCTAGAAAGAGTGCAGAGAAGAGCAACAAAGATGATTAGGGAACTGGAGACTAAAACATATGAAGAATGTTGCAGGAACTGGGTATGTCTAGTTTAATGAAAAGAAGGACTAGGGAGACATGAGAGCAGTGTTCCAATATCTCAAGGGTTGCCACAAAGAAGAGGGAGTCAAACTATTTCCCAAGTCACCTGAGGGGGTAGAACAAGAAGCAATGGGTGGAAACTAATCGAGGAGAGATGCAACTTAGAACTGAGGAGAAATTTCCTGACAGTTAGAACAATTAATCAGTGGAACAGCTTGCCTCCAGAAGTTGTGAATGCCCCAACACTGGAAGTCTTTAAGAAGATGTTGGATAGCCATTTGTCTGAAATGGTATAGGGTTTCCTGCCTAGGCAGGGGGTTGGACTAGAAGATCTCCAAGGTCCCTTCCAACTCTGCTATTGTATTGTATTGTAAGTTGTGTGCTGTTTTATGGAGTAGTAAAGGCAAAAGTTGCTTGCCCAAGATGGCAGATATATTTGACACTGTATAGTAGAAGGAAAGCAAATTAACATGCTTATAAAAGGAAAGGAAGAGAAGGATGGGTATGAGACAAGGAAATAATTACACGTACTTCTTGATTTAAAATCACAATTGAACCCAAAATTTGTGTTTCTAAACAAGATGTTAAGTGAATCACTGCCATTCTTAAATTAGTAATAGGGTTGTTAAATGAATTTGGCTTCCCCATGGACTTTACTAATCAGAAGGTCACAAAAGGTGATCACATGACACTATGACTTGTCTTAACATCTGTATTTTGAACATGTGGGCAGGAGGGTGATGCAATAGTCATAAATATGAAAAATGGACATGTCATTTTTTTCACCTGACATCGTAGCTTTGAACAGTCACTAAATGAATGGCTGTAAGTTGAGAACTACCTGTATCTGTACACAGGGAGGTGAGAAATGGAGATTAAGCTGTGGGCTGCATGGATGAGGCAGATTTTTAAGGAAGAAACCTGACAATACTCTAGCTATGCTATGTGGCCATTGTAGATTGCTTACAGTTTTAGCTTATAGTTTGATCAACTGAGTATATTTTTTCTATGCACTTTTAATGTAGTAAGCCTTGACAGATGCCTTGCAAGTTCAGTCATTAGCCTAGAGACCTTGAGAGCCAGCTGGATCAGCAGCAATCTAATAAATCTCATAAGGCCTCCCACTAGAATTTATAAAATGAAATTAATGATAATAGTATGTTTATCCTTTTACTGGTTTTGGGAATCAGGCACCCATGAAGAATGTAAAACTACAAACGTTTGTGGAGGCATATCTTAAATATGCATATATATCTATACTATTTCTACAGCATGCTGTAAATCTATATCATCAAATATTTCATGCAACATATTAGAGGAGGGTATTTTTCAAAATTTTCAATAGCCCAAATCAAGTTAACTGTAACCAATGGCTTAACAAAACCTAGAAAGGACAATCAATTATTATTTTTGTCTTGAAAAAGTCCATTTAGAATGCTATTGTATATGGAGCACAATTAGCATTTTGTCTTAAAATTCAGTACCTTCTAATATTCTTATGGAATATTTCAGGGGTGCGTTCCTGCCAGTTCTAACCTCTTCTATAGAAAGGGTTCCACAAAACTACAGTGCCATTTAGAACCAGTTCCAGCTCCCTCCCCCCGCCCATCCGCACATCATCAAGATGAAGAGCGAGAGGAGGAATTCTGGGAGTTGAAGTCCACAGGTCTTAAAGCAGTCAAGTTTGAACATCCCTGGGGTTTTTTTTCCTAAAGGTTAGGGGTACAAGGGTCTTGTAACTTGACAGCTTTAAGACTTGCACACTTCAATGCCAGAGTTTCTGAGCCGACATTTTGGTTGCTAAGCAAGAGCGTTGTTAAGTGAGTTTCACCACATTGTACAAGTTGGCCATGCCCACCCAGTCACATGGCTGGCAAGCCACTCACACCCAGTCACATGGCCAGCAAGCCACTCCCACAAAGCAGGCCACACCTACAGATGAGGTTCTAAAATTTTTTGAAACCCACCACTGGAATACTTATACTCATAAGGTTGTGATGGCTAACCTATGGCATATGTGCCACAGGCGGCATTTGGAGCCTTCTCTGCGGGCACACGAGTTGTCGCCCCAGCTCAGCTCTACCGTGCATGCATGTGCCTCCCTCTGGTCAGCTGATTTTCAGATCTCTGCTGTGCATGCACAGTGGGTAGGGCGCATGCAGGAGACAAGTGTTCATGAGTAGAGGCAGGGGGAGTGGCTCACCCCCACACCCTGTTTTTGGTCCCAGGAGGCTGCAGGGAAGCCTGTTAGGCCTGATACAGGGTGCAAGGGGGGTGTCACGTGTCATGCATGGGGGGTGTCAGGTGCGCATTGCATTATGGGTGTGGGCACATGTACATGTGCGCTGTCACACACATGCATGTGCGCTGTCACACACGTGCATGCTTTAGGCACATGACAACAAAGAGGTTAGCCATCACTGCCATAAGGTATAAATAGCTATGTAATAATAAGTGTGTTTAGTTCTTCACCTAGCAAGGGAATTTCTGTCATTCATGTGAGTAAATGAGAATATACAGCAGGCGTGTCAAACTCACGTCATCGCAGTAGCTTCACATGATGTCTTGGGGCTTTTTTCCCCTTCACAAAAATGGGTGTGGGTGTGGCCAACAAGTGATCCATCTGGCCTGCAGGCCGAGAGTTTGACAGCCCTGACATACCACGATCTTGAAACAGAGGGATAGAATCAAGATCACGTGAAATGTTAATACCACTTTATAATGCCTTGGTAAGGCCACACTTGGAATACTGCATTCAGTTTTGGTCACCACAATGTAGAAAAGATGTGGAGACTCTAGAAAGAGTGAAGAGAAGACCAACAAAGATGATTGGGGGACTGGAGACTAAAACATATGAAGTACGGTTGCAGGAACTGGGTATGTCTAGTTTAATGAAAAGAAGGACTAGGGGAGACATGATAGCAGCGTTCCAATATCTCAGAGGTTGCCACAAAGAAAAGGAAGTCAAGCTATTCTCCAAGGCACCTGAGGGTAGAACAAGAAGCAATGGGTGGAAACTAATCAAGGAGAGAAGCAACTTAGGAGTTTCTTCTTGAGGAGAAATTTCCTGACAGTTAGAACAATTAATCAGTGGAACAGTTTGCCTCCAGAAGTTGTGAATGCCCCAACACTGGAAGTCTTTAAGAAGATGTTGGATAGCCATTTGTCTGGAATGGTATAGGGTTTCCTGCCTAGGACTAGAAGGTCCCTTCCAACTCTGCTATTGTATTGTATTGTATGGAGTGCATTATGGAGCTTGGGAAACTGCTTTTTTTTTGTTTCAGGTAATTGAGATTCACAAATGGTACCAAGCTATTGTCTTTGCTTAATGTTGATTTAATATGGTAAGAAAACTTAGCTATAATTACTTACTTCTAGTTCAAAAGAATGCCTTCAGTTGACCATGTTAACCTGAGGATAAAAGCAATTTCCTGCCCTGCGAATTATAATCTGTTTCTCCTCAGTTCTAGCATGGAGGTGCTTTTCTGCAGTCCTTTGTAAGTTCTTAATAAATATCTATCATAGTCCTTTCATTGAACCTGGCCTTGTATGTAATGTTTTTAGTTTCATAAAAAAGCTTCTGCGTGATTTCAAACATCTCTGTTCTGCACTGCACATCCATAGCAAAGGTCTAATTCATCAGGGAAGTGGAATAATGTAAGTGAATAGCTGGATGTGACTAGAGCACAACACAGACAATAGTTTAAGAGGAGAGAAAGAGATTGAGGAAAGACATCCTATATTTTTAGTTCACAGACTTATCAAAATTTGGAAGCCTCAATTTTGTTAACTTTCCAAAAAGTCAGGTAGGTTTTATCTAGCCTCTGCTCAAATGTGAGAAGATTTTTCAGGTCTCATAGAAAAAAACAACTTACCTGCTTCCCTTAAAAGCAATAGTCTTTTGCTGCAAACTACCGGTAGATCTTTTTTGGCATCGCATTGTTACTGTCACTGAAAAGAATAGGCAACAAGAAAAAAAGGACAGATACAAGTTTATTTATAAGCAACTTCCTCAATCTCTTGTTTTCCTTCATGAGACCAAAATGCCCTTTCTTGTTGCCAGTATTTAAAAGTGAACAAGCAATTAACAAAACTAAAATGGTACTTCCTGAGTGTTTACCAAGATATTTTGAGGTTTAGAATAAATCACCATACATTACAGTCCCAATGAGTTCAGCTCTTCGAGCATGTTCAGTGAATCTCCAAAGGGGCTAAATATATACTAGTCTTTATTTTGCCATATGTGTTACTCTCCATCTGAAACTGGAAATCAAGACTGCGAATCACTGGAATAAGGGCTATATTCAGAGTGGATATCTGCCAATATATAAAGATAAGAAAGGTATGTGGCTATTGGATTCAGCTTCCCATTCAGTAGTTTGATAACATGGAATTCAAATCTTTTTTCTCATTTTCCCAGCATGCATTCAGTCTGGCAAGCCAGAGAAATAGGACTATCAAATTAATATATTAGCAATTGGGACAAAAGCAATGTTGCCACAGTGTGAGCCATTTTTTCCTAAGCCAAAATGATACGTCCAATAATGATCAAGTTACTATGAGTTGGATTCTGAATCAGAAACATTAATCAATTGCTTATCAGTATGTCTTCAAGCAAAAACTCCAGTTGCCTTTTGAAAAAGCATCTTGGGACACACGGATACTTTTTTGAAAATTCTTATTTAAAACATTTATATAGCTGCCGATCTTCAAACCAATTCTGGACAGCACCCAATCAAAAGTTAAAACAATATATAAAATCATATTAACTATAAAGGTAAAGAAATTAAAGCAATTAAAGCAATACCAACGAAGATCTGGCGCCAAATCAAACTTCTAATGTGCAAGCTCTCTCTTGATTGCTGTTAATTATTAAAGGTAAAACAGCATGCAATTAAAATTCTCAGGAAAAGTATCAGAAGGTATGTGTGCTGGGGGAAAATACTAGCCTCTCAATTTTGCTTATTCAAGTCTTTACATCAAATAATCAATGTATATTTATAGAATATGAGTTCTGAATATTGGAAGCAGATATGAAGTAATGGACTGAGGCGATACCAAGCCTTGGGAGTAAAATTTAAGAATGGTAGGGGGCAGGATATTCATTATAAAAGATGGAAGTTTAGTTTGGTTAAGTTTTTGAAAAACTGTAACCTTTGTATGTATGTTTTCTTTTAAAATGTTTGTTCCTCTTGAATTAGAGTCACATTGCTTTGTGAGGCTCTAGCAAACCCAGGAAATCCAACCTTAACAGGCCTAGATGATAAATATTTGAAGAGGCAATCTGTTGAAAGGAAGAACCAAGTTTGCTGAGGTTAGCCTACAAAAACCTTTTAATGGGCCCAGAATCATTTGTGCTGAGATCCTCAGATTCAGTTATAATGAACTGCCAGGAAGAAATCTGAAGTTTGTTTATTTTTATCTTATTTTCAAAGCCTGCTCTCCTGCTGAAATGATTTTTTTTCAAAAAGAACCTTCTACAAAAGAAAATGTGTGGCAAAAGTCACTAAAAAGAATAAGGGCCCTCAAAACCCTATTGCAGCACTCATACTGAACCAGTCAGTTGTCTGGAACAATCAGCTCAGCTCCACATGGTTACTGCATGTAAGCCTTTCTTTTGTACTAACATAAATAGGATGCCAACCTGGATGTCTGAGCAAGCTTCTGAAGAAGCTAGGTATAGAAAGAAGTCAAAAGGCTGTGGTACTGCTTGTAACTTTTATTTTGCCTTATATTTAGCCCTAAGGTGGATGAGACTTCAATTTGGCTGACTTGCACGCAATATATTTTCCATTGATTTTGAGGGCAAAAAAACAAGTCCATGCTAACTCATTCTCTAAAAACAATTAAGATGGGGAGTGAATGCAAGCAATGTGCCTGAAACAGAAGCCACAAAATGGTGCATGTGAAAGAAACAGTTTCTCCTATGATTTATTAATTGTGAGTGCCAAGCAAGGCAGAGAAAAAGATCACCTCTATTGGAGTTTAGCATTCAAGCTGTTGGTTGGGGGCCTTGTGGCATCTGATAGTAATTGGCTATTTTAGAGGTGCATATTAGAATCTGCACTGCACGGTGACTTGTTGCATGGAATAACTTAGCAGAGATAACACCACAGCCAAGACAACTTTTCTCAATAAAACTGCTTCGTGTTTTCAGCTGAAAGCCAGAAAACATGAAATAACTGAGTATAGAGGAATATTCCCCTTTACTCTCTTTTAGGGCTAAATGGGTTGCTTATTGATAAGAGAGGTCACAAAATGACACACATTTTCTCCCCACATCCAGGGATGTGCTGTCAATTTGTTAACAAGGGCTCTAATCACCATGGAGAAGAAGAGGTCAGGAAAAGCTTTTACCGGTACTTGGTGATCGGGAAAGACAAAAACATTCCTTTTCTCTTGCTTTCCCTTTGTCTGGGACCAAGAGAATGATTGACGTTGCCAGGGAACAGTGTAAAACTGCCACCCCCCTCTTCAGTGTTCCTTAAGCACTGTCACTCAGCATATTGTTTTATTTATTTATTTGTTTGTCTTTCATATTTCTTAACCGCACATCTTCCTCCCCATGCCATCCATGGGATCAAGCTGCAGCCCTTGCAGAGCCTGACTTAAGTCATTTCTGCGCCAGCGATTTACACCATCTTCAAGAGTTATCCTACCTTGGGGTGCCAAAATAGCATTAACGCAGACAGGCTTGAGTGATGATGCTATGAAGATGCTGTAAGTCACTGGTGCAGAAAATATCTTGGTGCCATCACTCTTGTGGATACAACCAGACTGTTGGGAGACAAGCCTCAATACTTCTGTCCTCATTGTTTCACCACTCTCTGTGGTTACAGTACGGATTATAGAACAGAGGCTCGGAAAATCCCCCATATTAACCAGGGGAACTCTTCCAGCAGACCCCTCCCTCAAGCCTGGAGAATCATGGCTACCAACTGTCATGCAGGAAGAGAAAAGAGAAATATAGATGATGAGCCTGTGTCTGTATAACTAGGTATTTCCCTTTCTCTCCTCCACCTCCCTGCCCTGTCACCCACCACCACACAAGGGTATCTTTAATTGCCTCATGGGATACATCTCTGAAAACTTTTTTAAAGTTTTAAATTAGGATTATTGTACTTTTATTTCCAATTATTGATATAGATTGTAAACCACTTTAGGAAGATTGTTATCCTAAAGATGGGCTGTGAATAATTATAAGCAGCAAATAATAAGTAATGTAAGCCTGCCCACGAGAAGAAGTCTTTAAGTTGAGTTACACAGATAAACTTGTCTTTTATTATGGCAAAGTCCAGCACATGGCAGAATCAGAGTGCTCAGTTCTGCCTTTGAGTTCCTTGCCCCTCCCAAAAAGAAGAAAAAGAGATTGCCCAAGACTAAAACTCAGTTTAATACCCAATAAATTTCACTTATATTTAATTAAAATTAAATCTATCTTCAGGCATATGTTGAAATAATTTTCCCCTTCTGTCTCATTAAAATTAAAATAGGCAAAAATTTAAACTGGCAAAATGTTAAAAACGGGACGATGTTATACATGAGCAGATTGAAAAGTTGGCAATAACTTTTGGAGGCCCCCGGGAGGCCCCGCCAAATGCTTTCATCTCCAGCACAAGGGAAGAGGGCTTTCCTAGTAAGTGCCAAGGCAATTGTTTTAGCAACCAGAGTAAGTTCCCTTTTTGAAAATGGACCTTTTTGAAAATTGGTTCCCTCTCTAAGGGGAAAAGAATAAACCTGGGCGTTTAACCTTGTGACTCATACCTGCTTCTCAGTGAAAATTGCCTCCTGGAGCTGTTCGTAAACACCAAGCACCAATTAACCCCTGCAGCTCTAGAGGTAACCAGCTGTTCTAATTTGTTGTAGCAAAATGGCAGAGGGTTAACAAGTCTGCAACACACTTCTCAAGGCTGAAATCTGACCAAAAGCATTTCACCAAGCATCCCAAATAAAGTACTTTTAGGAAGCATTCTATCAAATGGGTGGAAATGATGAAATCTCTGTTAAACTCCGAGCAATCTGAATTGTGACAGGCAACGCTAAAATACTCTATAAGGTATTGAGTTGTTGCTGTTTTCCTGTTTGTCACTGCCACTTTATTATCACAGTTTTTTGTTGTTGTTCGTTTTAAGTGCCCCCTTAGCATTTCCTTGAGACACTTGGAGATATTGTGACATGAAAGAAGGAGGTAATAATAATATCTCCACAGTTCAACCTTGTGCTACAAATATTATCTCTTATTAATAATTTTATCCATTAGCTGGGATGATGTTCCTTAATTAATGAGGGGGATAGAACCTGGGACTTGTCCTGTGGTATTAGTTAAAACTCCCATCAGATCTAGCCAATGTGATGAAGGGAGACATAAGGAAGGACAGGCTCTACAGCAGTGTTTCTGAATCTTGGCAACTTTAAGATGGGTGGACTTCTATCCCCAGAATTCACAAAAACTATCACTTGTGAATCCAATTGCAGAAGTTGTAGTTCTTGTTCCACATCCTATTCACATCTGAGGTGTAAAATGTTGAGTATTATCTTATGATAAGATAATATGAAAGAAATGCAGTTGTCCAGCAGATGGAATATTCTTTAGCATTGCTCTTAACACAAAAGGCATCTATGACATTTTCAAGGTCTACACAACTCAGTAGTCACCAGCTTTCCAAGTCCCATTCATGTCAGAGGCATCATTTTAAGGAGCTTCTGGTTTGAAAGATTAGCTGGTGACAGTGCCCGGGGAACACTTGGGAGGGTTTCCTTTCATGTTTCCTTCAAGGAGCTAGAGTGAATGATGGAAATTCACCTCACCAAGCAATAGCACACAGAGCTGAATGCAGACTTGCAAACACCCAATTCAGCATCCTAAACATACAATATGCACTCCTATCAGCTATCAACTGTCAATGAACATAAGTCTCCTGCTGATTACTGTAGCAATGGGATGAAATCAGGAACTTCAAAATTTATTTCTAGAGGTATATCAACTCTTAATTCTTCAGGAGTCAGGGATAATGGAAAATGAATGGTTTCAATCTCAGATTCTTAGAATCCATTACTGCTATCTATTTTTCATTTCCTGTAATTTCAAAGGTGATGTAGTGAATCCTAGGAATATATGTCCTATAGTTTTCAGTAGTGCAGGGATGAAATTTTTATTGCTTCTTTATTCTTGTGTCCATTTCTTTTCTGCATCACTCTCTGGGATGCAAAATACTACAGCACCGTAGATTCATATGTTAAGTGCATTCTTAAGTTCTACCTTGTACTCTTGTTAGTGAATTTTAATTGTTTTCTCCCACAATATTATTCTATTCTCCATTTTTCCAAATATCGAACTCAGATTTAAAACTCTGCTAATTAATTAAGGACAAAATGGTTTTAGAAATTAGTTTTTTAAATTCCTCACCTGTGCCATTTTTACTACTTTCTAATGTTGCTTCGGTGTTAATTTTGAAAAATTAAACTTGATAACAAATAACTGTTGACTGCCTCCCAAATACTCCTATATGCTATATTATTGTAGACCTCACAGAGGGGGGTCTTTTTATAGATGAGTAGATACCACTATTAAAATAAAAAGTCTTGCTTTTCTTTTTTTAAAAAAACCTAAAATGCTTTTGCTGCACAAACACTGGTTCTCACAATCAGGACACTAAACAAACAGAACAAAGAATTCCAGTGTCAAAGAACCTGGAATACAAAGGACCCCACTAAAATCTCTGTTGTTTTTTTTATATTGAATTTATTTCCCCAAAAGAAGATTGTCGAGAATTTTTTGTCTAGTCATAATGAGAATATTGCTGATCCAGCAAAAATGGCCCTCATTCTAATTGGCCTTTGTTTCCAGAGATGTTGGCACTGGGCTTAATGAACTAAAGATTTGATCTAGTGTAAGGTAGCTGAATATTTAAATAAGAAAATTTTATTACTAAGTTAGAGTTTCTTCTGGCCAAGAAAAGAGAGGTCTATAGATTAAAGAGCATGCATAAGATCCAGAATACTTAAACAGTTTTTTTCCCCAAATTCACGAAATATTATTTTTGAAAAAAGAAAGACTTCTCCAAACTTTTTTCAGATCATTCTTCTGCTTTTTGCTTCTTTCTGTTGAAAGCTTTCGCTTCCAGCTGAATGAGAGAAGAGCACTAATATAGTGTTTCCTGCAACCAATCAATATCAACAGTGAGGCAATTACAGCAATTATATCATTTATGCCAGTGTATTTCCACTGTAAATGTCACAAGCTAAAAGAGAAGTAAAGCATGGGGTTCAAATGTTTTTGAAGACAACACTGGAGTTATGATGTTTTCAAAAAGAAGCTATGTGTGCAAAACTATGGCTAAAAAAAAAAAACCACGATGAAAGACATACATGCAAACCAATTTCAAGAATTGTAAATTTTTTAAAAAACATATCCTGGGAAGATTTGCATTGAAAAAACTATATTAGAACCGCCTACTTAGTAACAAAGCTTAGCTGACCTCAGTGTCAGGTCTGGAAGCCATATTTTGCATTGGGTCTTCAGACCTGCCACATTTATATTGTGGGATATTGGGAGGGGAGATTATGTGGAGTGGATAAATGTAGTCAAATAACATTCCTTCTCAGAGAGTCAAGGACATCTTAACCCTCCACCTGGAGTGGTGTGACTGGAGACATCTCCAGTTGGGACGCTGCTTGATTGGACCATGTGATGGACATATGGTTGCTGGGCAGGAACTTAAACTTTCAGTCGGTGGGGGAAACCTGGAAACTTGAGATTTGGGTTTCCCAGATGTGCCAATATGACATCTCTAAAAAATGGAACTTTGAGGAAACTCAAGCCTCGGAGTTTTCTTTCATTAGAGGTGTTACTTGGAAACCTGATACTCAAAAGGATGAGCAAGATCAAAACCAGATTAGCACTTGGTTGGAAGACTACCAAGAAAACTCTTGATATGTAGAGTTGCTGATAGGGAATTATACAGAATTTTGAAACCTGCCCAAATATTCTGCCAATCAATTAATATGTAGCATAATTAAGTCAGAATTTCCCCTTCCTTTTTCACATTTCTTCTTCTTCTGGATTCAGGAATCAACAGGTTTGCCCCCTGCTGCAATGATTTTACTCCTTCCTCTATATTCTCAGGATCTGTTAGGCATTTCTTCATGCTAGACTCAAATGCAGAACAAAATTACATCCCAGAAGAAGCAGGGACAAACTTCATCTACATTGTTGCCAATAAATTCTAATGGCTATCTCTATAAAGTGATCAAAAGTCAAGTTTGCAGTTGCAAACCATGTGCATTTTTTGTAATGTCACTTATTTAAAAAAAATAGAAAAACCTGTAAATCAGTATATTGTCCTGTCAAGAGAAATAATAAAATACCAGGAAAGTGGATGTACCCAATCATATATTTGCAACCCTTAATGAAGCTAAGTGAAAATAATGCTTTGTGCTTTGATTACCTGATATTTCAGTGATTTCTGTGTGACTCATCTATTATTTTAAACTGAAATGACTTATTTGTGGCTCTAAGATAATTATTTATATAATTCGTAATTATTTGTTTTCAATAGAAGAGAATTTCAGTAGTTCAGGGTTGAACTGTGGAGTCCTTGGTACTCTCTGAACTTGGTTGTTTACCTGCAGATCAGTGGTGGGTTTCAAAAAATTTTAGAACCCCTTCTGTAGGTGTGGCCTGCTTTGTGGGAGTTGCTTGCTGGCCATGTGACGGTGGGCGTGGCCAACTTGTAAAATGTGGTGAAACTCACTTAACAACACTCTTACTTAACAACCAAAATGTTGGCTCAGAAACTCTGGTATTTGAAGCACACAAGTCTTAAAGCTGTCAAGTTACAAGACCCTTGAACCCCTAACCCTTTAGGAAAAAAACCCCAGGGTTGTTCAAACTTGACAGCTTTAAGACTTGTGGACTTCAACTCCCAGAATTCCTCCTCTCAGTCTTCATCTTGATAATGTGTGGATGAGCGGGGGGAGGCAGCTGGAAACAGTTCTAAATGGCACTGTAGATTTGTGGAACCTCTTCTATAGAAGAGGTTAGAACTAGCAGGAACCCACCCCTGCTGCAGATGTTTCATTACTAACAAGGGAACCTGTTGGTGAGTGAAGTTTCTCCCTCGTTATATACAGTAACTTGCCCTGCCAGTTCTGGCGAGGATGTTGTTTTCTGCTTGATTGTTTGTCTGTTATTAATCTTTACTTATCTGGGTGTTGGCTGCTGTAGAGGATGCGTTCTGTATTTTCTTCTTAATATTCTTATTGTATCTTTTGAATGGTGTGTAAATGTGGTTTATCTCTAGAAGTCTATTAATGGCTGACAGCTAGCTATTTGTTCATTTTTGCTTTTTCATCTTTATGCTTCCAGGTGGATTTATGGCATTAATAGACATGCTTCCCAGTTTGGCAAGGAAATCTAGTTCAGAAGCATTTTGGATAATACCACTGACAAGCACTTCTAGGTCTAGACAGAGTCATTAAGTCAAGGAAGAATTGCTCTAGATGGTGCATTCAATGAATAATGAAATACATCACCCATTCCTACCTCCAACAGCTAGCCACAGCAGCCAGGAAATAATTTATCAGCTAAGGTTTTTAGATAATTTGTTCTTTGCTTTACCTTGTATCCAGATGATACATTAGAGATACATACATTCAAGGGAAGGTGGTAAAATGGTTGTCCTCTTACTTAACTTCAGACTATTTTTATTGAGCAACATACACAGCCATGTACTTATTTAGAAACAAGTCTATTACATTATTATTATATGATGGCTTTTTATAGCTTTAGTATCTAGGACACAATCTTTTTTGCATATTTTCCAAAAACCTTCAGCATTCAATGAAACTTTTGTTTTTCCAAGCAAACATAGCTTAGATTAATGTGGAAAAATGGCTTTATTAAAGAAAATTCATTTTTCTATACTTTGTCAGGTTTGTCTATGAGTCGCATGATTGCTTAGGAATACAACAATCTAACAAAACCTGAGTCAAGACTATGGTTATGTCAGTGCATTATGGTCACTATGAATTAGTGACTACACTCTAGCTACTTCAGATTTAGCTGGAAATGCAAACTTTCCTGTATATAACATCCCTGACATAAATTCTACTGGTTAGAAAATGACCAGACATGCTGCTAAAGACTGAAGGGGAAAAAATTACTGGAGAATAGAATAGAATGGAGTGGAGTGGAGTGGAGTGGAATAGAATAGAATAGAATAGAATAGAATAGAATAGAATAGAATAATAGAATAGAATAGAATAGAATAGAATAGAATAGAAGAATAGAATAGAATAGAATAGAATAGTTGGAATGGATCTTGGAGGTCTTCTACTTTAACCCCCTGCTTAGGCAGGAAATCCTATACCATTTCACAAATGGTTATCCAATCTTCTTAAAAACTTCCAGTGTTAGAGCATTTACAACTTCTGGAGGCAAGTTGTTCCACTGATTAATGGATTTTACTCACTATGTACTGTGTGTCTATAGCTGAGTCAAATACATATTCCTTAAGGATCAAACCAGTGGCAATATCAAGTGGCATATGGCAATATCGAGCAACAGAACCAAGTTCAGAATGCATGTTATTAGAATGGCCAAGCAATATGTGTTGCAGAATTTCAATTACATACAACACCATGAATCAACAAGATTCATTATATCCAATAACCCTTCAACCAGGTACCACTTGATTAAATAACTTAAGATAGTCCTACTTCTGCCAACTGTAACACTCAATTGCTCACAATACCCTAGTAGCATACACCTCTATAAGACCAGGAGAAAGATATGGATATTGGTAGATTCTTTTCACATCTGCTCTAGGAGAGGCATTAATTGCCTCTCCTCCCCAGCAGATGTTGATAATCCCTTGGTCTCCTATAGGCCCTGGTTATGAAAAGATATCATGTTCTCATTACTATCAGAGGACTCATCAGAGGATTTTTACCAAAGCATTTTTGCAACATTAGCAGTTTCAAGATGGGGATTGCAGAAAACATTTGCAGAAAAGTCTAACTCTTCACTAATATTATTTGATTTTGTAATCTGACAAGAAATTTGAGGCAGCAGAGGATGTCCAAAAGTTCACTGAATCTTTCATAGCTATTGCTGATCCCAATAGTGTCACAATGGGCATCTGGAATGATTTGCCATGTTGTATAGTACCTATGCTTTTGAATACTCTTAGGGACATATCCCCCTGTACCTTAAAACAATGCTATGTAGAAGAATAGGCATATTTATTTCCTAGAGAAATCTATAAAGATTTGTGGATTTCTCTCTGTGTTCAGTAAGGGATAACCCTGAACCTCCTTAATTTATAGAGCTGATTACAGAATCATTTGCTGTATTTACCTGGAAGATTGGTTTAGTTTGTGATACCAGCTTTTTGTTGTAGTGCTTCTACTGCTTTTGATGTATAGTATATATTGACATATACTATACTTATATTGATCTATATTCAATGTTAGTGTTTTAAACTGTTGCACATGCATATGTCTTTATCTATTATTTGTGATTTATACTACTTTGGGCTCCATGAAAAATAGTAATAAATTGGTGGCCTCACATTGTGTGCCATTTTTCATCTGAAACTATGGCTATCATATACTGTAGAGGCCACCAAATTCCATATGACCATCAAAGACTTTTCTGCCTCCCTTACTAGTCTTCTAGTGGTCATCTAGATTTTTTTTAGCCCTAATAAAGGAGAAGCAAAAAGATGAGAAGAGGAAAACTGAAACTAACATAAAAGAGATTGTAAAATAATTCTGGGAGAACATGAAGTAAGGGGACCTGGGCTGTGGAGAAAGAGGTAAATTTGGGGCAGAAGAACAACAATTAGAAGCATCAAGTAAACAACTGGGAGACTTAACGGTGAGAGAAAGAGAACAAGCGCTCTCTGTGTGCCCATGTATGTGAAAGAAGGAACAAAGAGTGTGGAGGTGATTCTTAAAGAAAAAAAATCTTTCAGGCTTTGAGATGGGAAAGGTAGTTTGGAAGTGAGAATTATCCTGAAAAAGAGAAAGAGAATGTTTTCTTTAAGATGTAGGATACTGTTTATTGGTGAAAAGCCTTAACAACTGGCATTCTATAAAATGGATTTCCTCTGTAGTAAAGTCTTACAGAATCAAGAAGATTGCCTTCTATTAATCAAATGCCACAGCTTCAGATACTGAGCAATTAATTTACTACCTTTTAGCTTCACTATTTTCTTCATTTTGGTGGGTATTTAATAATGCCACAACACTTCTTAAAATTCCAAGTGTGCTCATTATTGAGATAATATTATGTTTTCTTTTTTTCAATCTGACCCTTTTGTATTCTGCACGTACTCAGGAGCACATCTTCTAACAAGGACTCCTGCTGACTTCATATTTTCAATACTCACCAATATAATGCACTCCCTGAAAAGGAGCCATATTGGAGGATAGTTCTTAGGATACTCTATGTGAAATGCTATCTGGAAACAGGGCTAACTCTCTGTTTAAAAGAACTGTGTTTTCCTGGCTATAATCTTCCCTGTAATGCACACCAGAGCCAGTTGCCTCTTTGTTTGGAGAGTTGAGCTTCTTGTAAAAGAGGAAAGAGAATGAGATTGAATAGACAGAAAAATCTGCCATTTGCTGTTTGAACAATGCTACCATAGTTAGCCTTCAGTATTTATACTGAGTTGTCTCCTTGGCCTTCTTTTCAATTAGCCTGCTAAAGGTTATGCCAAGCACTATCAGAACTGCAGAACAACAACAATAGATTAGCTAAGTAATGTTTCCTAACCAATAATTCATCTCAGAATAATCAATAATCATATCCAAGCTAAACTGTAGCAGTCATTATTTAGCACTGAATTTCCAGCATTCTCATCTGAGGTTTCAATCCCTGCACTGCCACCTATTGTTGAATTAATTTAATTCAATATATAAGATAGAGTGGCTAATAATGGCTGGATTTTTCCTCCATCCCAATAAAAAAAAAGGAAATGAACTTCTTGCATCCTGACAATTTTTCAGGCAGAAAAAAAAAGAGCATTTGAACTTCAAGTCTAATGGGACAGGGAAGCATCAGCAAAATAAAGCCACTAGTGACTCCTGGTGGCTTTATTGGCAAAATTAAGTTTTCTTGGCATTATAGAGATGAACTTGAGGATTTTTCTTGCATTTTTTTTAGTTCAGATTCCAATTTTCCAAGTGCTGATATTCCCTAGAAATAGCTAACCAAATACTAACCAAGTCATCTTTTGAGCCATTGGAATAAAGACACATGAATTGTTTGCTTAATATTCTGTTTTCCATAAAATAGTCACAAAAGCTTAAGACATAAGTATTCAGTGACATGCGGTGAAGACGAGGAGGAGTGAGGCAGCAGCGGTGGCTCCTCAGGGACGGTGACAGAAGGGGCTCCGGAGGCCTGCGCCATCTCCCACCCATCTTCCAGGACTCGCCCAACCCAGCACGCAGCACTTTAAAGGTGCTGGCACTTTAAAATGCATGCCGCCGTCCCGGCCATACAATGGCATCCGCTGTATGGCTGGAATCCAGCAAGTCCCGCTCTATGGCAAGGCACGGCAGCATGGCTTTAAAAAATAAAAAAGTGCCAGCCCACGCGCCAGGAGAGGCGGATAAAACACACACGCACACACGCACACACACACAAATTACAGATAATAAAACAAATTACAATTACTTAGAAATAATTTGAATTCCTCCCCCCTGCCCCCTCTCTCAGACCCACATACCTTTTCCATCTGTGTCAGAGGATTTCAACTCTCCTTTTGTCCGCCATGGTGAAAATGTAAAAAGAAAAAGGCAACTTAGGCAAGAGTTGCTGCTGCCAGAGCAGGAGGCAAAAGAACCATGTGCCTCCTTTGTATAAAGAATTTTTCGCCTTTTAACCTTTGCTTAACTCTGAGCAAGGGTTAAAAGGCGAAAAATTCCTTATGCAAAGGAGGCACGTAGTTCTCTCGCCTCCCCCTGCAGTAGGCACTAAGCAGAGTCATCCACTGTGACTCTGACAGCAACTACCTTAGCCTTTTTCCTTTTAATTTTTCTTTTCTTTTCATCATGACACTGGTGAGGCCCTGCCTCCCCTGACTGCACGTCCCTGTAAGTATTACACCTACCGTAATGTTGAAGCACTTCTAGCATTCCAAAATGTTACAAAACTATTATTTTGCTTGAACTAAATGAATATGCAAGAAAGGAAGAATTTGAGAACAATGCAGACTGTGGAGGGAAGAGGTGCAAAAAAACCCAAGATATTTGGTCATGTCATAATTGAAACTATCTCCCCTTTTCTATGTGTATTCATATAACATGCATGTATAAAGGGGTAGATGCTTTGATCCCACTTGCTTCCCCCCCCCCTACACACAAGCATCATTACCTCCAGTGTCTTGGGGAAAAAACACAAAACAGTTTCACGGGAGTTTCAACTTAAATTTAAATAACAGCAATTGTAACTGAGCTGGAAATAATTTAACTGAGGCCTGCAATAATACACTGGGAGCCCAGATTCCCATTCTCAAATGCACTCAAACAAGTACAAATAATTTGTGAAGCTGTGTTAATATGTAATAAATTATAATGTGTATGATGCACATATCAATAATGTATATTATATATCAGTATAATGATTTCCTTATGAGATTAATAAAATCAGAGTTGTTAATAGAGGTAGAAATTGAGTTAATATGCAAGTAAGTGGAATGAATTAAAAACTCTTATGTAGGATCTGCAAGCATAAGTATGTGGGAAGCTAACATCTAAAATGGGTGCGCAACCTTATGACCTGTAGACTTCAACTCCCAGAATGCCTGACTGGCTCAGGAATTCTGGGAGTTGAAATCCATAGGTCATAATATTGCCTAGATTGCCCACCATGGTCTAAAGCAGGGCTGTCAGCCCTTGCACCGGATGCAGTTATGGGTTTAAAAAAACTTGGAACCTCTTCTGTAGGTGTGGGCTGCTTTCCGGGTCCACTGGTGGGACCTCTTCTAACCGGTTCGGCAGATTTGACTAACCGGTTCTACCAAACTGGTGCGAACCGGTAGGAACCCACCTCTGGCCGGATGTGTTTTGCGCTGGCCACACCCATGCCCGGTTTAGCAAAGGGGAGCAAGTCCCAATATATCACGTGATACCATCGTGATGACGTGAGTTTGACACCCCGGTCTAAAGTATCTCATTAGCTCCTAATCAATAGGGTAGCTGGGTCGGTTCCACCACAAAACCGCATTCGACTAAACCATGCTCGATGAAACCACGTAGCTGACGTCATCAACAGGGCAACAACAGCGCGGAGACAGAAGCACGCTGAAATGCTAAACCTAAAGTTAACCCTAAACCTAAACCTAACCCCCTAAACCTGATCCTAACCTAACCCTAAACCTAACCTTAACCTAACCCTAAACCTAACCCTTAACCTAACCCTTAACCTAATCCTAAACCTAATCCTAACCCTTAACCTAACCCTAAACCTAACCCTAACCCTTAACCTAACCCTAAACCTAACCCTAACCCTTAACCTACCCTAAACCTAACCCTAACCTAACCCTAACCCTAACCCTAACCCTAACCTAACCCTAACCCTAACCTAACCCTAACCCTAACCCTAACCCTAACCCTAACCCTAACCTAACTCTAAACCTAACCCTAAACCTAACCCTAAACCTAACCCTTACCTTAAGTTGAATCGGATTGCTTTCAAAGCGCTATTTAAAGCACCTTCTTTCTCCGCGCTCGCTGTTGTCGCCCTGTTGATGACATCAGCGACGCGGTTTAATCAGGCGCGGCTTAGTCGAGCGTGGTTTGTCGTGCCACGAGCTGGGTCACCATCCATCCTACATGACTTGGGAAATCTTGATTCATTTCCATGGGCTCTAATGCTCTAAACATAGCTATAAGAACAGTTGCTATCCTATTCATGGGCTGCCAGTTTCATAAAAGTGTCTAAGAATATTTTAATTGTTGATTTTTCTCACTTTGATTTTCAGAATTTTGCCTAAGTATTGCCTGATCATTCCTAAATAATCTGTCCCCCCCCACAAAAAAAGTTTATGTCTGTCATTTTATGACTCAGTTACACCACATTGTCAAAATAGTCTAATAAACAATATCCTTCTTAAGACTTTTTTTTATTTCTTGGGGTTTTTTATAAAAATTATTGGGCTACAGAGATAACTAGCCAATATTGTAGAGAAAGCAATAGGAAGGTTAGCAGATATCAGAGGCAGGAGTGGAATATCCATCATGTTCGACCTTCCCAACCTGATATTAATGTAATAAATTCCTATACTGACTTTCCCCAATTACATTCTTTCTAGCATAATACCTTGAGTCAAGTGAAGGAAACACGTCATAAACACATAGCATACAAAGTTTTTACATGCTAGAAGTATTTCATCATGGTAGATGGCACCCTTGCTTAGTAAACTTCTCTTCATGCTTGGCTCCCTGCCTTTTCTTCTTTTTAATCAAATTAAAACCAAACTAACGACTTTTTTTCTGGCAACAAACTGTTCCATGGGTAACCAGGGAAAGAAAGTTTATTGCAGCTTTATTAACATATATTAAAATCAATTGAAAACATTCTATCCAGCCAGTTGATTGAAGAACAGGCTCCTGTAGATGTTTGGGTTTTGCATTAAGAAAGTTGTCACAAGTAATTTGGGCAAGAGTGCAGAGCTACAGACTGCCAAATGTTGATTAATTAAGCCCATGTTTGGATTAGTTCTGCTAGATGGTTTCATTAGGGAAAATGACTGAAAATATGGAATAAAGGAACCAAGGGAAAATATGGGGGATTAGAACATCAGTAAAACCTGAGACAAAGGAGATGAGAGTTGAAGAGGCATGATCAGATCACATCTGGCACCTACTGAATTTATTCACTGACCCTGGGTTTTGCTAGAAGAGAAATAGATGCTATATGAAATTACACGTTGCTATCTTTCAACAATGCCTCTCATTTGCAGCTATTTCAATACTGTATTATTAGACCAGAGCAAATGGTTGTCGAATTTATTTACTGAAGTCTAGCCAGGGGCCATAGATCTGTGATAAAACATATGACTTGCATACAGATGGAGCCACGTTCAATATTTAAGCCTGTCCATTTTTAAAAAACTGAAAGAAATAGCAAGGCCAAACAACCCTTTGCTTAAGATCTAAATAAAGTGTTCCCAAGATGCTTGACTAGCTGGTAGTACCTGTACCAACCACTATATCTTTTTTTAAAGTGCCATTATTATGTAATAGCTTTTTAAAAGTAGTGAGCACTAAGACATGTGTATACAATACAATACAATGCAATGCAATGCAATGCAATGCAATACAATACAATACAATACAATACAATACAATACAATACAATACAATACAATACAATACAATACAATACCAGAGTTGGAAGAGACCTTGGAGGTCTTCTAACCCAACCCCCTGCCTAGGCAAGAAACCCTATACCATTCCAGACAAATGGCTATCCAACATCTTCTTAAAAACTTCCAGTGTTGAGGCATACACAACTTCTGGAGGCAAGCTGTTCCACTGATTAATTGTTCTAACTGTCAGGAAATTTCTCCTCAGTTCTAAGTTGCTTCTCTCCTTGATTAGTTTCCACCCATAGCTTCTTGTTCTACCCTCAGGTGCCTTGGAGAATAGTTTGACTCCCTCTTCTTTGTGGCAACCCCTGAGATATTGGAACACTGCTATCATGTCTCCCTAGTCCTTCTTTCATTAAACTAGACATACCAGTTCCTGCAACTGTTCTTCATATGTTTTAGTCTCCAGTCCCTTAATCATCTTTGTTGCTCTTCTCTGCACTCTTTCTAGAGTCTCCACATCTTTTCTACATTGTGGCAACCAAAACTGAATGCAGTATTCCAAGTGTGGCCTTACTAAGGTATTATAAAGTGGTATTAACACTTCACGTGATCTTGATTCTATCTCTCTGTTTATGTTCTCTAGAACTGTGTTGGCTATTTTGGCAGCTGCTGCACACTGCTGGCTCATATTTAAATGGTTGTCCACTAGGACTCCAAGATCCTTCTCACAGTTGCTACTATTGAGGATGGTACCACCTATATTGTACATGTGCATTTCGTTTTTCTTACCCAAATGTAGAACCTTACTCTTTTCACCATTGAATTTCATTTTATTAGATAGTGCCCAATGTTCAAGTTTGTCAAGATCCTTCTGTATCTTAAGCCTGTCTTCTGGAGTGTTGGTTATTCCTGCCAGCTTGGTGTCATCTGCAAATTTGATGAGTTCCCCATTTATTCCCTCATCCAAATCATTGATGAAAATGTTGAAGAGTACTGAACCTAAAACAGAGCCTTGGGGTACTCCACTGCATACTTCCCTCCATGTAGATGCAGTTCCATTGAGGACTACACATTGAGTGCGGTTAATCAGCCAGTTATGAATCCATCTGGTGGTGATGCTGTCCAACCCACATTTTTCTACTTTATCTAGTAGGTTATGGTCTACTTTGTCAAATGCCTTACTGAAGTCCAAGTAAATTATCTGGACAGCATTCCTCTGGTCCACTAATTTTGTCACTTTGTCAAAGAATGCAATAAGATTAGTGGCATGATCTGTTTTTGACAAATCCATATTGGCTTTTGGCTATTACTTTGTTTACTTCTAGGTGTTTGCTAATTGTTGCTTGATTACCTTTTCCAGAATCTTTCCTGGTATTGAGGTCAGGCTGATAGGTCTATAGTTTCCTCGATCTATTTTTTTTTCCATTTTTAGAAGATGGGAACCACATCAGCTCTTTCCCAGTCATTTGGAAGTTCCCCGGTGCTCCAGGATCTCTGAAAGATATAGTTCAGTGGTTCTGAGATCTCATCTGCTAGTTCCTTCAGAACCCTGGGGTGTAATCTGTCCAGTCCTGGTGATTTGAACTCGTCTAGGATAGACTTACTATTTTCTTCCCTATTTCAATTTGTGTTCCTAATCTGATTTTTGTGGTGCTGTTTTTGATAGGTTGGACTGTTTTATCCCTTTATGTAAAGACAGGTGCAAAAATGAGTTAAATAGTTCTGCTTTCTCCCTGTTGCTTGTCACCTTCTTGCCACTTTCTCCCAGCAACGGACCAATTGTTCCTTAACCTTTTTCTTGTTTTTAACATGTTGGAAGAAGCTTTTTTGTTATTTTTACTTTGTGGCAAGCCTTTCTTCATTGTGAGCCTTAGCTTTCCTTACTTCATCTTTACAGGGTTGGACTATTTGCTGATATTCTGCCTTATTTATGTCCCACTCTTTCCACTTTTTATACTTATCTATTTTGTCTTTCAATTTGTCAGAGAGTTCTTTATGCAGCCATGCTGGTTTCTTTTAGGAGCTGTTATTTTTCTTCTTCATTGGTATTGTGCTAGACTGAGCTTTTGTAATCCTTTTTCAAAATTTCCCAAGCTTCTTGAGTTGTTTTCCCCTTGAGGATTCTCATCCATGGAATTCTTCCCAAGCTCTCTCTAAGTTTATTGAAATTAGCTCTTTTAAAATCCAAGACTCTAGTTTGACTTTGTTCTACTACTTGTGTTTCCATAATGTTGAATTCCAATATTGCATGGTCACTTGCCCCCAGGGTCCTGGCTTCAACACCTTCTATCATTTCTCTCTATTAGTGAGAATTAAGTCTAATATGGCCGATCCCCTTGTTCCCTTCTCTACTTTTGGGAAACAAAGTTGTCTGCTAAGTTCATTAGGAACCTGTTGAATCTTCCACTTGGTGCAGAGTTTGTTTCCCAGTTGATTCAGTATAGTTAAAATCTCATTACTATTGTGGTGTGCTTCCTACATACCTTAGTTAGCTGACTAGCAAAAAGTTCACCTACTTCCTCTGATTGGTTGGGTGGCCTGTAGTATAGACCTATGGCAATGTTATTTTCTCCCAAGCTTTAATATAACCCAAATGCATTCAATATAGTTCTCATCATTGTTGTGCTCTATTTCTGTAGAGATGTAGTTATTTCTTATATAGTGCAACTCCCCCTCCTCTTTTATTTAGTCTATTTCTTTTAAATAATTTAAATCCTTCTAGCTGTATGTTCCATTTGTGGGTTTCATCCCATCAAGTTTCTGTAATGGCAACAATATCATATCTGCCCTCATTTACTTGAATTTCTAATTCACCCTGTTTATTCTTCATACTGTGCATTGGTGTATAGACATTTGAGTCCATTTTGATTGACCTGTGTTTACTGTCCATGTAACCTGTGTTATGCCTGAATGCCCCTGTTTTCTTGCCACTTGTATGATTCATGCACATGGTATGGCACTCACTATTAAATGCTTGGTTTTGCTTGACAGCAGGAGTGATAATCTTACCCGCACAAACATCTATGTTACATGCACTGATAACCCTATGAGTTTTAGATTGCTGGGGACAGAAATGTTCTGTATCAATTAATTCTCTGTCCCCGCTGTTCAGTTTAAATGTTTATCCAGAAAATCTGTGAATTTAATGTGAAGTAACCCAGTCCCTTTCTTGGATAGGTGCAAACCATCTCTTTTGTACAGTTTTTCATTGGACCAGCTGCAGACATCATGACTAATAAAAGCCTTCCCTTTTACACCACTCCTTTAGCCACACATTAAACTCTGCTACATGCTAACCCTTCCCTTTTTGTTCCTTATATACTGGTAAAACCTACAACCTACAGTACTAAGTTCATATCCCAAGCTCTGGAAATCATTCTTCACAGAAAGTACATCTTTTTGGGACACCTCATTTGTGTATGTATTCAAGGTCACTATTGGCTTCATTGTAAAAATATAACTTTGGAAAACTACAACATGATGGACTTATCCAGTAGGTCAGAATTTTGATCCCTGGTGGAAAGTGCTACATTATTCATAACAATGATCATGGCTGCAAGAAAATGGAGATTACTACTGGAAATCAAAGGCCTTTTTTACCAAATTATTTAAAACATTAGGAATAATGATTTATGCCCATTGATACATTAATCCCAGAAGGTTCAGTGGGGCTTGGATATTGGTAAAGGGGAAATAGCCAAAAGTGCAAATCTGATAAGCATCCAAACTCTAATTTTATGTTTTCATTTATGTGAAGTGATACAAAAAGTACAACAGTCAACAGCATTATACAATGCTTGTACTGGCCTATGCCTAGATTCATTCAAATGCTCAGATCTGCAGTTATCAAGTGATGGATGTGAATGGGTGAACAGCTCAAGTGATCAATAAATGCAATGCCAAGAAATTATCCTATGATTACATGTATGAACCACCCACAATGTGAATGGGGACCACATACTGTATGTGCATTCCATTTGATTATTACAATCTACATTTTGCAAAAAGGGCTGATATTATTAAAGATATCCAGTCTTCAGTCTAGCTATCTCAAGGGACCTTGCTAGACCAGCTATCCCTGGAACCTAAGAAATAAAATATCCTGATTAAACCTGCACCCATACTGGAAGCAGCTGATTACTCCCACATTCTCCTTCCATCTGGGATCTAAAAGCATCCCACCCTTGGTTTGGATGGGTGAGCTAATATTTAAAAGTACTGAACTGTTTTATTAGGAAGAAAACTTTTGTAGCACAAGAGAAGTAAAACTTTAGAAACTCCAAGGTGGGCAAGTCTAAATAATTCTTTACTCCCTCTCTTGACTGAACCAGAATTGAACTGTCTGGTGATAAATGTTTTCTAAGGAGGAGGGATTAATCAGGAAAGATATGAAGATATAGTGTATCAGGGACACAATTGTGTATTTCTGAACTAATAGGTCCTGGTCAATCCAATGTCACCTTCTAACCTCCCTTTTCTGGTCTTATCAATGCAGTTTCAGTTCAAAGGAAAAAATATACAAATTCCCAACTATTCCAATTCTATGTGAGTGCTTATAGGAGAAAAAATATCCTTTAAGCAGAATCAGATTAACATCTACCATATATATTCTCTTGTAGCAAGCCAAGGACCCCAGAGAGTATCTAAAAAATTAAGAATAATTAGTTAATAAAATAAATAACTCTTCTGTTTGAATATCTTAGTGGCTATGTTTTGCACATAGAATGTCACAGGTTTAATATTTGGCATGACACCAGCCAAAACTCCTTCATAAACCCATGAGATCCTCTGCCAGACATTGTCGACAATATTAGATAAACAGAATGATGTTATAAGGCAGTTTCCAATACTGAAGACTACATGAGAATTTTAGAAAGAACCTCAAATACATCATTTCATGTGTGCCCAAAGTGGTATGTGAAGGTATGTCACCCAGCACGCATGGCCTTGCCTGTTTGTCTTCTGGGTTTCTGGTGCACATGCATGTGCGATGATCAGCTGTCCTTTGCGCATGTGGCAGTGCCGAAAACCAGGGTGTGCATGCACGCATGCCAGCTGATCATCGTGCACACATGCGTGCTAGAACCTGGAAGCACAGCTTTTCCTGAGCACAGCCCCAACAAGTGCACACATGATGTTTCTGCATGACCTTTTCTGCACTCCGTGCCGAAAAGGTTTGCCATCATTTGAATGAGATCAAGCAGACATTTGATTATGAGATCAATTTACTTTTAAGTAGATCCCAGAATCTACCCACTAGAATATTGTATTGTAGTATTGTATTGTATTGTATTAATATTATAAAATACTTGTTCAAAAAGTTTGATGTAGAATTGCAAAATAACTGAAGTTTAGCATGTATCAATCAAAAATTTAGTGCCAGTTCAGACATTTTACAAATAAATTTACTTTACCCATCTGTCCCCTATCTTTGTCAGTCTAAATTACAAAAAAAAAATGTGTGTTTTAATGCCATTATTGTTAAACTATGAGAATCAGGGACTTGTTTTGACTGATGGCTAATCACCTGGAGATAAGCTATTACATCTTGATTTTTCATATGCCAACCTGGCATTGTTTCCCTATTCAGCTCACTAGTCATGTGCTTTTTCTCTTCCAACCTGCTGGCATGAGCAAAAGGAAGAATAATGTTGAATTAGAGTTAGTTTGAGAGCTCTGATGAACACAGTTCAATGTATTCCTTGGTGGTACTTAAAACACTGGACTGGATTTGAAGAATTGTGTAGGGCAGAGGAAACTATGTATGAGAAAATAAGCAGCATACTGTACAATTCTGCCTAATGATGTACAGTAGAGATCTGTTGAGTCCTGTTCAGAAGAAATGGGTCAGGAGCTGGGAGAGTTCAGCAGCACAGCAGGTAAGAATTTGTTCAGTTTCAATTGACTTTGACACATCTTTCCACTTTGATTATTTAGTCAATAAATTACAGTTCTGGTAGAGAGAAAACATAGGGAATTTGTAGGGAAGGGCAAAAGCTCTTGATGAAATTATATCCCTTTTGAGAGAAAAATAGGCTGGAATTGAATCTTTTTCCATTACTTTTATATTTTGGGTTCTTTGTTTCTGAGTAGTTGGGGTTACTTATTAGGTTGTATTGTTATATTAAGTTATATTGTATTATATTGTACTGACAAGACCCTTAAGGGTCTGCCACATCATAAGGTCAGGAGGCAAAATCATGTTTGATTTTGTTATGTTTGAGATTGATTGTATGGTTGCTTAGGAGAAATGATTTTTTCCTCTTGATTTTTAAATGTTTCCACCAAAGTTTAAAACCATCCTTTCAAGTTTGAGCCCAAATGCACACAGAAAATGCCTACTGTATGTAAACCCCCTTTCCTGTGGGATTCCTCTATAGATCTCTTAAATTACCTTAAGATAGATTGGGGAAATTTTGGCTCTCCTAGATTTGGCTTAATTAGAATTCCCAGCCAAAATGGCCATGGAATGGGATGATAGGATACATAGATTCCTTATGTAGTTTCCCATTGCCCACCTGCCTTAGGCAGTTCCTAAGGTCTTTAGCAGTGTTCAAAAGAGGGGTAGTTCAATGAAATATTCTGAGTTTTGCAAAATAAGCTCTTGTCATATTGTGTTATAAAGCTAATTCTGTGGATGAGTGATTACATGGCATAATTCCTGCAATAAACTCTGGGTTCTTTCAAGATGAAAGGCTTCTGCAGGTAATGTGGTCTTGAATGATATGTACTTAGTGTAGAAATCACTATCAGAAACATTTTATTTCTCCAACAAGAGGCTGAAGTCAATAAATTGATTGTGTGCAATAGCGGCTGGCTAATTCAGGTTCCTTCTTCTTCTCTGACAACAATTATGCAAGGAAGCTGGATGTGCTGAATATTTTGATTACTTTGTGACATATTAATATGAGGCTATTGAGGCTATTACCATTATTTCACTGGATAATTTCTACTAGGAGTATTGTACTCATCCCCCAGTGAAATGCCTAGCTCATATTTGAAATAGAACATAGAATTGGAATATGATTAGAAGGGATTTTGGAAATGTTCTAGACCAATTGCGTGCTTTATCTGGAGACCTTTTGTCATTATGGACATCTATTCTTATATCTATTCTTACAAACCTGCAGTATTAGAGCACCCACAATTTCTAGAGGCATTCTAGACCCATTTCACTGATTAATTGTCCTCACTGTGAGGAAATTCCTCCTTAGTTTTAGATTGGCTCATACTTGAATTATTTAATTATCATTCCTGTCTTCTGAATATTAAAACCAGAAGACTATAGTAAACTAGGAATGCAATTCATAAACAAAAGTTCCTTTAATGTACTAACTTTAATCCTAGTCCTCTCCTGATCAATATTCCTCTATTTTCCTTTTTTGAAACATATCTAGAAGTTGATAACTTTTTTCTCTAGGTCATTCAAGGGCTTTGGGATCACAATCTATTCAGAAAGCCCAAGTACTAGCCTACTACTGCTTTAACTACCTTAACTTTAATTATTCTTCTATTGGAAGAGGAAATTAAACCTGATTTTATACATATAATTCGCAAGGCTACACTCTATAGTATCTGTTTTCTCATACCTAAAATATGACCTGCTATGTGATGAATTACTAGACAACATACAAATGTGATAATATATCTGAGTCTAAATAAAAAATAGACAAATAGAAGACTGTTTAAACAATGAATGTGAACAGCCTGAGTGTATCATTATGGGCATTCAAAAGTCAAGATAAAGAAACAAAAATTCATCATATAGTAATGCCTGTACTGTAGAAAATCCTTTGTTTATAAGAGAATAAGTGATCCAAATCTTTCTGGTTCATGTCAAATGAAGATATATAGAATGTGTAAAATATCATTGAAAGTAATCATTTGATCAAGAAAGCATAAGCCCCCTCCAACAAAAAGTTTAAAAAGACATTTCAAATAAAATTTGCAAATGACATGAAATTTTAAAATGTTTACAAAACTTGAGGAGAAACCTCAAGAATCATACCTCAAGAATCTACTGTATGTTTTTTGGATAACAGAGCAAATAACAAAGCCTTTTTATAATTGCTTTGAAATAATGTACATAATTCTAAGGCAATCAGGAAAGAGTCAATCAGATAGCATGGCCACAAATCAATTAGAACTTTACAGGTCAAAATCAGCATCTTGCATTGCATGCAGAAACAAATTGGATAAATGCAGCATATATAGTTGGGCTCAGATCTGATGGTTTAATATCACTAGATCACTTTTCCTTAGACTTCTGCCCTGCAGATGTTTTTTTAATTTGTTCCAAGATATTTTATCTTTGCTGAGACATGTCCTCTGAATTGAAATGAGCTCTTATTACTTCAGGTGAATGATTAACTGGGCATATTGGCTGCCCAACATCACAAAATAAAAGAATTCCCAGTGGAAGTAACAATCGTGTGTTCTAACTCAACTGATAAAATTTCCAGAGACTGGTGTGGGATTTTGTTTTCTATAAAGGGCTTTATGTTGAAGGGACAAAAGCAATATAAATGTTTTAAGTAAAATTAACAACAATTACCATTCTAATAGAATCCAGCAAATGGTTTTAAATGATTGGCTTCTCACCTAACTTGGGTTATCTAAGAGTTTTTTTCTTCATATTGTCTGCAAAGGATTTTGCAGAGGTTTCCTAAATATTGCATGTCTCTTTTTCTGGAAATATTGCAGCCTTCTATTTGCTATCTTGTTTTGAAATGATTTTTAGCCCCTCATCTATCTTCCATTTATTGCTACCTGCCTCAATAATGGTAAAAATACTTAGTAAAGTTTCATCAAATCCCCTATGGAGCAATTTGTTCATAGTGCAAGGCAAACTACACATCTATGTGTATGCATATTCAAAACCACTTAATAATCTTTAATTCTTTACTTAGCCTTAATAACAATTTTACTGATGATAAGTAGTAGAAAGTTCAACTAAGCAAAAACTCAACCATCTACTATCTGGATGTATCTCTAGCTGGCTCAGCATAAAATGTTCCTAATATGGCTATTTTGATTTTAAAAGGAATTATTTTGATAGATGTGGAGAACCAAAAAGCCACTCATTTTCAATAAATAATATTAACCAAAGGGACTGGACTTTGAAGTCCTTTATATATGAGTAGCATTTAATGGAATAATCCATATTTGAATATTAAACACTATTTCAGTGTTTCTTAACCTTGGCAACTTGAAGATGTCCGGACTTTAAATCCCAGAATTCCCCAGCCAGCATCCGCTGGCTGGGGAATTCTGGGAGTTCAAGTTGCCAAGGTTGAGAAACACTGCACTATTTTTTATGCATGAGATCCCAAACTCAGATTCCAATTAAAGCACCTGAAATAGGAGGATGGACTTGAAAAAGAAAAGATTTTAGAAAGTCAAGGCACAACTTGAAGCACCATGCCTACCTGCAGCTTCCAAAGCCCATTGAGATATTAACTTCAAATGTTCTTTAATGTAACAGCAGGTGAAAATTATTAAATCTAAGAAGAGTAATCATTAATTTGATGCATATTTGATTTAAATCAAATTTAGTTTTTGCCCTAGGCTGCATACTTTATCATCCTGGCCTCGCTAAGTTTGAGAAGTACAACCTAAGGACATAATTGAAAAGCTTTTAACTCCCTGAAAAATATTCATCTCTGAAATAGGCTACTCAATTTTTGGATGTTTTGTAGTAAAATTTAAAGCAGCAATATGGAAAAAATATCTTGTGTGATTATCAATGCTGCACAAATCTTGCAACAGATATGCTTTGAAATGATAAACAAAATGTCCTTTGGATCATTGGAGCAGTTGCATTTTTTTCCTCCAGTGTCGTGGCTTTTTCAACAGCTGCTACTGACTGCCTCCAAATGTGTGTGCATCAGGGTGGGTTATGGCTGGCTTTACTGCCAGTTCGCTTTGCGCGCATGCACAGTTGAATTAAAATTGTTCTGCTCATGCACAGAACTCAAAAACAAGATGGCAGTGGCGGCAGCGACTGGTTCCTGGTTCGGGGGCCTGGCAGGCCTGGGTTGCTGCTGGTTCCAGAGACACAGTCCGTCATACCAGTACCAGTTTGGCTGAACCAGGCCGAACTGGTAGGAACCCATCTCCGGTGTACATAAACAACCACATCGCATAAGGAAGAAATGTTTCCTCAGCATCTTTTGGTGAAGGTTGTGGCTGCTTTAATAGATTGAGGAGAGATGCTCCACATGCATTCTTATATCTTTCTGAAGGATTTACACAGCTGTGGTGATTTTGATGCAGCTTTCTCCTAAAAGTCATTTGCAAAAGCACAAAAGTTAATGAAGGTTTCACTGAAGAGCTACAAATGCAAAACACAAAAATAAACAGATAAGCAAGTCTCTTTGTCACTAACAAATTACCTCCTTATTAAAACATCAGCCCTCAGACATATAAATAATTCTTATTTTTGACATATTCTTTGAACAAACTATTTTCGTCACTTCTCCAAATTTGTTTTATCTCTTTCCTATTTTTCTTATCTATGATTTCTCTAACTCTTAAGCTTGCTGTTTTTCCCAGAACCAGCTCTACCATTAGGTGGAAAGAAATGCCTGCTGTCTCAGGTAATGAATACATCCTGAGGTAACAGTGATGCTAGTAGGATGCTCCTGAGCTGTCCAGACATTTGCTTCTACTGCAGGTTTGAATCCCGTCATATGTCTTCAATTGATCTATTACACCGACCTGTTGTTTTTGGTTACAATAAAGGATACTTTCCCACTGCCAGTGCTGATATAAAATCCAGCTGGCAATCCAAACATTTCAATGTGAAGGGAAGAAGCCATTATCTTGTATTCTGTCTAATACAATAAATTGTTTTAGGTCAGTCTCATTCTCTCCCTCTTGTTTCATCTCCACAGGCTTTGATTTCTCTTTTGTTTTGTTTTTCCCCTTGTCTCTGACTCCTTCTCCTTTATATCTTTCTGGAGTTGTCTAAGTGGTTCCCACTAATGAGCAACCATGCTCCCTGAATCCCAACTACCCACAGATCCAACATTAGTTTAGTTGCCTCTTGGGAGCTGTCAAGATTATAGCATTTTTCAGGTCATCTGTGGTTCATGAACTTGTATCTGTCTTGACAAATCCCAGCACTGCAGTTCAGGGACAAAAGTCATATCCTATCACACAATGTTACATTCTAATTTCTAATCTTGCTTTTGGCCTTTTAGCCTGTGCTGTTCTGAAAATTGCCCTGTGACATTGCTTGTGATGTCATATGCACTTTCATATAATGCAGATCAAGTAGGCCTCTAAATTGCAGAAAAGTAACCAGTGGATGAAGGAGAGAGAAAATCTGAATGCTGAAGCAGATACTTTGCAAGTCAAAAGATGATGTGGTTTGGAACCTGACTTTTACGTTAAAATGCTTCAAAGACTCTACTCTACCCTTCCCTTCTTTCTGTTTGCAGATACAATCTCCCTAGGGGATTTTTAAAAAATTGACTCCTGTCATTTAAATTGCAACTGAGACTATATATGATCTATACCTCCCGGATAGATTCTAGAGAAAAGGAGGAGTTGATATTCTTACCATGCAGCAGTCATGCCTTTTCTCCCCAATATAATGACCTTGGGAAAATGCTGAGGCCAAGAACTCTGGTCTTTGTCACTTAACTCAGAGAATTTGTGCATACTTTCTAGCTTCTGCAGGCAACTTATACTTATAAATAGGAAGTGGGGAAAATAAATTTTTGACATATATTGGAGCATCTTATGTGAAAATGTGTTTGAAAATACAATATTTGGCGTTTACAAGAAGATAGGGCAGATTGAATAGAGCTTCATGGAAAGTGGAACTGACGATCATGATAGAATAAAGAACCAGCAAATAGACTGGCTCTTTTAAATCTCTCCAGACAAGGAGAAACTTGAGATCATCCACAAGTGCTCCAGACAACTGCTACTTGAGACTGCAAGAAAACAGTCTCTGGAAGGTTTAGAGCTCTGAGAAACAAGAGAATAGCTAACTTGATGCCTTTGAAAGGACATTGATTTTGCATATTCCCTTTTCTAATCATTTTCAGAAATTACTGGTTAACAGCTTTTCATTTATTAGGGAGCTTTGGGTTGACAAGTTTTATAGCACTGGGTGAGTTTCCTTCAAATCCTAGCAAAAGAAGATTTAACTACAAGTTAAGAACTTAAAAGTAATTATATGGGAATAAACAAAAAAAAGTGATTAAAACTTTGATTTTTGAAAGTTAAATACATTAGGGATCTAGATAAACTTGAAATAAGACTTTGGAATTGTATATAAAGAATTTTTCTTATAGGAAAATACTTTTGTTTTGAATAAAAATTACAATAAGACTTTAAAAATTGGATACTAAGTGAACTAAAGATTACAATTAAAGGAGAATAACACTCAACTTGAGCTATTATTACAGAATGAAGCAAAATAATTGAACATTAGTTATTTTGAAGGAAAAATTTGAACAATGGATCCAAAATTTAATTTTAATAGTTTAAAAAGATCTTATGGAAGAGGAGCTAGTTCTATTTCACAAGAAGGTTACAATATAGGCTACAACACAGGTATTAAACTTGATCATGTCATGTGATGTCATGCAACATATTAAGATTTTTTTCCCCTATGCAGAGCTGGGGTGGGTGTGGCCTGCATGTGACGCATCTGGCCCGCAGGCCACCACTTTTGACGCCCCTGGGCTACAAGAATGATATGATAGCAATAGCAGTTAGACTTATGTACCACTTCATAGGGCTTTCAGCCCTCTAAGTGGTTTACAGAGTCAGCATATCGCCCCCAACAATCCGGGTCCTCATTTCACCCACCTCGGAAGGATGGAAGTCTGAGTCAACCTTGAGCCGGTGAGATTAGAACCGCTGAACTGCAGATAGCAGTCAGCTGAAGTGGCCTGCAGTACTGCACCCTAACCACTGTGTCACCTCGGCTCTCTATAAAGCTGCTACAGTGGATATATAAAAAAATTGACTAATGTCTTATATAATTAAAATGAATATGCAAGTAACAAACCAATATCTGTTTAATACTCCTATACTGAATTTATAAAAGAGTTTTGTTTGAAGGCATAAAAAAAATATAGGATGTTATTTGAAATGAAAAGATGAAATCTGTTATCAGTTAATAGGAAGGATATATAATTGGATATTTGATCAAAGTAAAAATAGATATGGTGTTACCTCAGGAAGCCTTAGACTTTTGCTGATCAGGACTGAATGAGGGTTTGAATTTGTTTATAAATAAGGATATGGATTTGTTTATAGATAAAAGATGAACTTTGGGAAGAAGAGATAATTTGTTGTACTTTATGAGAAAGTGCTAAGTTATTAGAATTGTTTATACTTGTGTTAAATGAAGAAATCATTCCTTTACTTATTTCTTTTTTCTTTACTACATTTTTATTTGTTTGTTTGTTTGTTTATTGCTTTTATGATTCTACTTTTTCTGGGTTTTTTTTTTCCTTTATGAGGTCCGTAAAATGAGGACCCATTTTACTGAGGGCAATATGCTGACTCTGTAAAATGCTTAGAGAGGGCTGTAAAGCACTATGAAGCAGTACATAAGTCTAAGTGCTATTCTATACTTCTGCATTTTCTACTTTTTCTTTTCTTTTCTAGTTTGCATTAGTTGTAGTTATAATATTTAAGAATAAGAATATTGAACATTTATTGGACAGCATTAATTTTCTGATTACAGGACAAGAAAGCAACAGAAGTCAAAGTATATCATCCTTCCTTAGTCTGTATGCAAAAGTAGTGATTGACTGTGATTGATTATTTCATGAATTACTCAACTGAAAAAGTGAATGTTTTGACATCTTAAATTAACAATTTGAGAGCATAAAGAGAGAAACATTCTGGAAAAATGTCATTCATTTAAGTGCTTTTTTAATGCTTTGATTGCAATGATTCTGAAAGCTAAAGTAAAGAAACACAGTGCTCTGCCTGTTTTTTTAATTCACATACATGCATACATACTGTGTTTCCCAGAAAATAAGACAGGGTCTTGGACTTGGGTACTTGAGAGACCACCTCCTGCCAATTACCTCCCATAGACCCATTAGATCCTACAGATTAGGCCTCCTCCGAATTCCGTCTGCCGGCCAATGCCGGCTGTTGACTACTTGGAGGAGGGCCTTCTCTATGGCTGCTCCAGCCCTTTGGAACGAGCTCCCCATGGAGATTCGGACCCTTGCCACCCTTTAGGCCTTCCGGACAGCTGTTAAGACCTGACTGTCCCAGCAAGCCTGGGGTTGAGTCCCCCCCCCTACTCGAATTTGCTGTATTTGTTGTGTTTTTTAAATTGTTTGTATCACTGTCCTGTTTCTGTCTTATGTCTTGTTGTTCCCTTCCCTTGGTTTTGTTCAGCCGCCCTGAGTCCTTCGGGGAATAGGGCGGCGTACAAATTGAAAAATAAATCCAATACCAATAATATCTTATTTTCTTTTGACCTCCAAAATAAGCACTTGGCCTTATTTCAGGGAGGTCTTATTATTTTTAAGATGCAGGACACGGCGAGCATGGTCACTTCATGGCTGTTACTGTGTTTCAATATTTTGGAAGGCGTTTATTTTTTTGGGAGGGTTTATTTAGCGCATGCTCTAAAAAGCCCAATTTGGCTTATTATCCAGGGAGGTCTTATTTCGGGGAAAACAGGGTACCTACATAGTACTGCTTTTAGTTCTCTTCTATCTTATGTTCTGCTTTGAACTTTTTCTATTTCTTTTTATCTTTCCATACATCAAACACTAGACACAATTATTCAGAAATCTGGAATAGACATAGCAAAGATATCATTTAGTTACATATAGAAATATTTCTCTCCTCTTCCTAGCAATTTTGTTCTTATTTTAGCTAACTATCAATTAGTTGATATTTAAATATCAACAAATTATTGGTATGGAAAGAATGAAATGAAATCTTAGGACAACTCCACACATTACAATTATTTTTGGAAATGTTAAATATATATTATAATGTTAGGAATTTCCCTTCTTAACTGTATTACACATTGTACTGCATTCTAGCCTTTCCTACCTAGGTTTCCACTAGATCAGTATTTCTCAAACTTGACCATGTTAAAATGCATGATGGCTGGTGAAGTCCATACATTTTAAAGTGGCAAGACTGAGAAACAGGGCACTTGATTACACAGTTCAGTTCCCAGAATTTTCAGCAAGTTGTATCCTTTAAAATCGGTCAAATCATATTATAAAAATTACTTACTCAGTTGATATTCTGTTATTCTTGTTGAAACGTACCTGCCATACGTTTAAATTCTTCAAAAGACAGTCTATTTGAACTCCAGTAGCCTTCCAATGAAATGTTATTGGAGTTAGATTCCAAAGTATCAGGTCTCTTGAATATTTCCCTGAAAAGAGTTTATTTGGAAGATACACTAGGAGAAATACTCATCTTATAATTGAACTTACTTGACATAATTTTATACTGCGATTTTGAATTTGAAATCTGTAGAAGATAAAGTACTATCAATATGTCAATATAATTTTCTGAAATTAAGGTCATTGAATAGATGCAATATTTACGTACAAATCACCTTAAACGTTTAACACATTAGGCTAATGGATTTCCAGCTGGCAAAAATTCAGAGATAAATTCACATATGAAGTTTATGCCTTAAGAGATAATCTCTTAGTACAATATTATATCAGATTGTATAGACACTGTGAGAAATGTAAATGCATTGGTTACAAATACAATTAAGAAGGAACACTGGAAAGCAAGTGTGCATGCTGAACTGCCAAATGCTAAATAGTATCCAGAGGATATTGATGATCTGATTAGAATGCAATGGAGTTGAAAAGCAATTGATTCCAAAATAAAAATGCATTTATTTTGTGGTGATAATGATTAAAACACAATTAATTCATTGTTAACAACCCACCCTCGGTATTCGTCAGATCCTTATAGTGATGCACTGTTTCTCATTCTGCATATTTATTCAATTCCTATGAAACTAGTAACTGCAACTTACATTGTAATTGTAACTCATGAAGTACCAGCACAAGTCTTTAAAGATATTTTAAAAAAACAGTTGGCTTTCTAATACAAGTGCACCTTAAAGATTTGTGTTTTACTGATATTATGGTGTATGTAAGATCTCCATTTGTCCCTACATTACATATTTGTTTTTAATGCCATAATTTCTTCTAAGCTTCACTATATTTAAGCTTTTTTGTTTTCACAGTGAAACATCCAGGATCCATGTCTCATAGCTTCTTGCCATAAACTATTTTGCCATACCTTAACAAGCAACCCTGCTTGGATCATTAGCTATTATGAGTTCAGATATCATCTGAAACATCTTGAAATCCAGTTCTTCAGATTTATCCATCTTAAGACACATCAGAACCAGAGGTGGTATTCAGATCTGACCAGTGCTGGAGAATTGGTAGCAGAAATTTTGAGTAGTTTGGAGAACTGGAAATACCACTCCGACTGCCCCATCTATTATCTGCCTCCCAAATCCCAGCTGATCAAGAGGGAATGAGAATTTTGCAGTGTCCTTCCCCTGGAGTGGGGAGGGATTTTACAGTATCTGTAAAATCAGAAAATTTACAGTATCTGTAAAATCAGTACAGTATACCCACCAAGTCACGCCCACGGAACCGGTAGTAAAAAAGTTGAATCCCACCACTGAGATTCAGAACAATGCATCTCTCTCTCTCTCTTTCCTTCTCTTTATATGTGTGTATAAAGCATGTTTCAGCATAACATTTACTAGATCAATGCTTCATATAACAATTTTAAAATAAAATTTGTAGCAAATTGTAATAACAATGATAATGGATAATATACAACAATATTCCAGATATTGTATAACCATCATCCAGTCTTATTCAATCACAAGTAGGCAGAAATTAGCTTTGGAAGAAGTTATCCATAAAATCTGAAGTTAGAAAAGTTGACTTTTAAAGAATGCAAATAAAGTATCTCAAAATCCCCCATGCTATGCTAAACTCCATTGTGACTATTACACCAGCAGCGATATACATGTTAAACATTTCCAGCACCAGAGACTGCTTGCAGTGAATTAAAGATAGGCAATCGCATTCAGAAAGTGTTGAATAGGATCATGAAAGAACCAGAGAGTTGTAAATCATTGTGTTTGTCCGCGTGGGTCTTTTGCTTGATTATATCATGGGATCTGAAATCCATATTGATTTCTACCTTTTGATTCAAGAGATTCAACAGTTGATGTAAGATTAGTTTTATCTATTGTATGAGCTAACTCTTGGGTCATTTTAACCATATCCTGCATAAAGGATACTCAGGATCTGCTCTTCACACTTATGAGCACACACAAGACTACTAGTAAATTGCTAAGAAGTATGACTGTAATGCATTACCACCTGGACCAACCAAATGGATAATGTTTGGAGAAATAAAGGGTAGTTGTATGAAATGACAGACATAGTAAGTGTCATTTTTAAAGCAGCCAAAATTGTTGGCTAAAAGCCAAACATTATCTCAAAAGTAGGTAATGGCAAACTATTTTATGCTATTGTTAAGAAAGCTAGATGGATGTTCTCATGAAATTATATGTGTTAAGGCTGATCTGGAGAAAACTATGTTTCACAGTGGAGCAAGGCAAATGTCTGGAGCCCTATGCCCAAGAGTGGTCAATTCTACAAGAAGGAACTACCAATGTGAAATAGCACGAAAAAGTACCTTTCCTTTATAGACATTTTTCACTAACTTCTTTGTTTCACATCCATCTCCCATGAATGTATTCCCTGGGAAGAAAGGATAACAATATGGAATGTTATACACTTATTTACGGCCACAGACCAAAACATGAGTATTACAAAAGAGACATAAGAGAATTGATCATAGCATCATAGTAATCAGCCACCAAAAGCTTAACTAAGGGAAGTTACAGCGTTCTCCTCTAATGGCTACACTCTTAAGAAAAAATTGGAAACCTGAGAGGTAATGTATGAGGAGCCATCTCCAAGGCAATATACAAACAAATTACAGCCATTAGATCTAGAAGGGACGATTTCAAGAAGAGATAGCAACTTAGATCTGTCTGCGTTATACATGGGACAAAATAGAAGAACATGCTCCACAGTTTCAACCTCAGCTCTGTCACAAGGGTATAACGGCTCAAGCATGGAAATGTTTGTTACTTATTTATTATTTTATCATTATTCCACCATTTCTGATTTATTTAACATTACTACCCATGATTCAACTCAGACGTTTCCCTACCTTCACCTCCTGAATTTCCTGCGCTATCTTAGACAAATGGGATATGATATCCATCCTGGTAATACTTCCACTTCTCCCTCCAGTTTACCCTCCTAGTGGAGGATTGATTGTGGAATGTAAGGTACAAAAAGCCAAGGTGGCGCAGTGGTTAAATGCAGCACTGCAGGTTACTTCAGCTGACTGCAGTTCTGCAGTTCGGCTGTTCAAATCTCACCGGCTCAGGGTTGACTCAGCCTTCCATCCTTCCGAGGTGGGTAAAATGAGGACCCGGATTGTTGTTGGGGACAATATGCTGACTCTGTAAACTGCTTAGAGAGGGCTGAAAGCCCTATGAAGCGATATAGTCTAACTGGTATTGCTATTGCTAAAGCAAAGAAAGGGTTGGATGAGTAAGCATTGTCTCCTTAAAAACTTACAACAAAGAAGAAGCCTGGAATCATGAGTGATAAATAGCTTTTCATGTAAATATTTACATCTTTAATTTGTTTATGTCCAAGCAGATAGCAATGCAATATATTACACAATTTCAGATGCAGAAGCATCTGTTTCCACACTCATTAGCATTTGTTATTTTAAACTCCACTATATTCATTTTCAAAAAGAAAGATGCAGAGAGTTGCTCTAGTTATGATGAGAGGCAGATGAGAATTAAATTCTATGCTTTGTCTTTAATGTTTCTACTATCTAATTCAATTTACAATCCACTGAAATCAGCTTGGAACTCATGAATAACTATTTTTCCTCCAGACAAGTTCAAAGAAAAATAAATATTGTCCCCACCCCCCATCCCCCAGCACACAGACTCTCCTGGTTTTTGTTTAAAAATCACCTAGGTACTTCCAATTTAGATTTTCATTTTTCATATGCCCGAATCATTGTCTAAACCTGAACTGCAAACCTAAATTTACTTGCACAGAGAAAGTCAGGAAGAAAAGGGTTTAGAAATTGTAAAAAGGAGAAATTACAGAAAGCAGCCTTCATGACATATTCAAATCTTTCATATAAAAGTGCAAATAGTAACAAATTAGTAATCTATGACAAAGTGTCTGAGAGTAAATTATGAAAATTAAGAGCTAGATCAATTTTTGGGAAAAGCTGGTATGGGCTATTGTATTCTATTGCTAAAATACTATGAAATTAGCATTCTTGACATAGAAATGTGTTTAAAAACTATTGACAGCTTTGTTAATATTCAAAACAATTGTGAAACTTTTGCACAGTGCAAACCTCTATGCCTATGTCACCAAGATTCAAGGCAAACCAGCCCATTAAACATTTATCAGAAATACATGCCTTCAAAAGATCCCACTCCTGAAAGATCCCAAAATTAATGGTTGCTTTTCTTGAAGAATCATTGCTTTTTCCTCAGAAATCTTGAAAGGAGCTTGGTGTCTTTTAACAAATAGAGATAGAGAGCAATGAAACTCGATTTCATTGAGGACCACATCAGGGTTATGTTTCACTTTGGGGGGGATGGGGAGGATGGCCATGGTGGCTGTGGCCAGCTCGATGTCACTCATGTTGGGGCACATGTGGTGGCCTGGGCAGGGCTGATGGTGGGAGTGTTTCTGTCTGCAGCCAAAAATGGAGCCTGGGGAATGTGGCCCACAGGCCTTGAATTTGACACCCTTAAAATAGAGTAATGGGCATTTTTCCCCCACCAGCAATCACCAGGTATGATAAAAAAAAGAATAATTAAATGCCATACTTTAATGCTATACTTCAAGAACCATTTAATCTTCTTGGGCAGTTGGATTTACGAGTTAAATACAGAGGTATCTTCCCCTACTAGCAGCATTTCCAGGTGGAGTTCTCAGAATATTAGAAAAGAGAAATAATGTAGTCTAAGAGAAATATATAATGTAATATAATTCCTCTGAAACCCCCATGCTATATTGTTTCAAAGATTGTGTGTGTGCAGACACCAGGATGTTGTTGCAATGTTCCTTTCAGTTTTTGGGGTGATTTTTTATTTTATTTGGGATATTTATATCTTTTTCAACCTCTTGGAGTTATTGGGTATATGGTAGTAATCTTTGTATAAATAAACTGAGAGAAGAAGGGAGGGAGCGAAAGAGAGAAGAGAGAAGAGAGAGAGAGAGAAAGAGAGAGAGATGTACATGTATAATCAATCTTACTGCCTTAGGAATCTTTCAGATCTGCAGAGCAGATTTAAAAGAAAATAGAACTCTGTATAAGGCAAAATTTGGTCAAAATTACCTCCTCTCCTATTTAGCCATGAAAAGTTATTGTTGAATCAAAGCCTTCCTATTTTGGTGAGGTTCAGCTAGATACTGTACTTCCACAGAAGGACGCTGTGTTGGTTTGAAACTGATTCCAGAACTGTATTGTCCCCAGTATAAAATGTGTTGAGGAACCGAAAAGATGAAATTCTGGTTCAGCTGTAATGTACTGGAACTCATAATAAAATGAAGGTTGCGGGGGGGGGGGTGTTTGTTTGTTTGTGTTGCAGTTCTGTAGATTTTACCCATTTGCAGAGATTCTTGTCTTAACTGATTTCAAAGAGAAAGACAACTTGACCGTTTTGCAGCTCTTCTCCCCTTGACACAGGAATTGTTCCAATTGCTTTCCATATGACCATACAAATACACAGAACAAGAAGGAAGAATGTGGATGGAGGATGGAGGCAATATTTCTGAGTTCCTTTTTTGTGGACCAAGAGAGGGGTCTTTTTTATTTTTCCAGAATATGTGGTAGCTTGAGGCAGGACAGTAATCTTAGCTGCTTAATCTCACTTCAGGGATGGCTGAAAGGAGGACCATGAATCACATTCAAACTACTGTTGAAGAACTGTTAAGTAGAAAAACAATGTGAAATACCCTTGAGCTTTTCTGGGGGGAGAATGTATTTTGAACATATGAAAATAACTAAAGTGCCTAACAAGTTCCTTCAGCCTGGCCCTGAAACAACAGAAACATCCATGTGATGTGACTCTGAAGGCAAAGCTATAATTTTCTTCATGCCACATCCAGAATTGCTTCCATTATGAATTTCTAATCCCAGCTGTGCCTGCCAGTTGCTATGGGCTCCCTGCTGATCTTTCAGAGCAGTTCTGAGGTGGTATTACCCTCTTTTGAGGAGGAAATCATAACAGCCAAGCAGCCTCATCTTCACAAGTCAGGATGTCTGGCATACACCACTGCAGACCAGAAGGCATCAGAAGTACACAGCAGTTGCTTTAAAATGCACAATGATCTGATAAAGTAAAGAAGGGTATTATAGCATGTTAACGTTTACATGATGATGAATGTACGAAAGGTTGCAACATACATTTTTACTTCCTCAAAGAAAGTAGTGTGCTAGAGGTGCAGTTCTTTCAAAGGGAATTATTTACTCAGGAGGCTGAGAATAAAAACCATGAATGACCATGGAGTATAAGAATAGAAGAATTAAATTGAGGTATCCTCCTCTGCTATAATCTACATCCTCAGTGTTCTTGAGTTGTAAATGACCCTAATCATTCACATAGGGCTGATCAACTCTTTGTCCATCCCTGAAGGGTTATGCTCCTATAGGAATAATCTGGAAGCTACATCATACCAATTTGAACATAGAAAAACTAACCATATTCTCCTCCTGGGACCATTTGTCTTCCTTCACTCTCTTCCTTTCCTTTTGCCACAAGCTGCTGATAGAGGTATACCTTTTGCCAAAGATCTGAACTCATTTATCAGTAGGATTTTGATATCCAGTCAATATCATATGCCCCTGCATACATGCTAGAATTGGTGGAATGCATGTTTTTTGTAATGGATATATTAAAATTAAAGCATGGATATTTGTCTTGTTTCAAGAAACAAGAGGTTACACCAGTGGAACAATCCAAATAGCTTCAAGCGAATACTTTTTTTATCCTTCAGTGTTGAAGTCAGTAATTGCTTGAATGAGGAAGGCAAGGCAAGGATCTAATTGTTAAAAGTATATGCAGTTGGAAACATTGATCTTTTCTGACAAAGGAAAGGACAGAATTCTACCATATTACATTGATACGTAGATATAGCTGCTTGTTTGAGGTAGAAAAGACCTACATGTTCTCACATTCTGTATAGTTCTTAAGCATAAAATCCCCAATGTCCATTCCATGAAAAATCCTAAATGTAAGGTAAACATGGTAAAATTATGAAGTGGAAAATGAAATCCCACCGTCTTTTCACGGGATTCCCAGGCTTATATGGACTTGTCACCTGGCTGTGACAAACTAAGACTCCATTCATCCCTGTCCAAATTCATACCTGCAGGTCACAGTTAATTTTTGCACTATTGTTTATTTCCAAAAATGTCATAAAGCTCAATTACTTTGAGGTAAATTAAGCTCGCAAATACAGAAACTGCTTTTATGTAAACCAGAAATCTTTTTGTTCTGATGCATGTAAAATAAATATTTCCTCAGGGGCAGCATTAAAATGGAAAACAAAATTATGTAGGTAGGTAATACAAATTACTGTACTGAACCTGTTTCAGAGAGGCAAGATCTGTTTTTTTTTTAATATTCCTGACCCCGAATTATCTGTGACAGTTCTCCAGTGGAGAAAATGTTCAATAACTGCCCTTTTCTAGCCTTTGGAGAGATATCAAAACCAGCCTCTTTTCACTTAAGTGCTTTCAGAAGCAAAGAAACATTTAAATTAAACATCATCAAAGTTCTTCAAAATCTGTGTATGTGAGCATATATACCTACACACAACACACACATACAGACACACACACGTGTGTGTGTGTGTGTGTGTGTGTGTGTGTGTAAATGGTTCTAGCACATTTAAAAATAATCACCGAGAGAGCCAAGGAATTAAAATAAGTGACAGAACATCCATTGCTTTAATTTTAATATATCCACTACAAAAACAAATTCTGCTGATTGTGCAGAACTGTAGTTAAATAGGGTCAGTATGAAACAAAGGTTTGCTTATGATTCATACATTTTTAAGTTTAAAAAGCCTAGTGGGCAATCATGAATTGATCAATGAAAATGTAATGATAGAATGCTGCATCTGATGGGAAGAAAATGGAAAACTAGAGAACAGATAGAAGGTCTGTGGGCAACTCTATATGGGAGGAGGGATAAATTTCAAAGGCTATTTAATATCATTACATGAATGCTGCAACTTATCTAGTTGCATCAGACATAGTGATGCAAGTAAAGGCAGAACTTGTCTTGTGATAGTAGTGTGAATACATGTCATTTTTGTGTCATTGTGGTTTGTTGTGGATGCTGCCGGGAATGTTGTAGGACCATTACTAGTGCCCCTTTCACATACAACCTGTAGGCCAGATCGGTTCACCGACAAAAGGGCGAACAACAAAAGCATGCCTGACTAAACCACGGTGACAAAACCGCGAGTTCTAAAGTGTGCCGACGAATGAGCGCTGAAGCGCGCCAACAACAGCGCGCCGGCAGAAGCGCGCTGTAACCCTAACCCTAACCCTAAACCTAACCCTAAACCTAACCCTAACCCTAACCCTAAACCTAACACTAAACTAACCCTAATCCTAAACCTAAACCTAAACCTAAACCTAAACCTAACCCTTACCTTAACTTAAATCGCACTTCTGTCGGCGCGCTGTTGTCGGCGTGCTGTTGTCGGCGCGTTGATGACATCACGGTTTTAGCGACGCGGTTTAGTCGGCGGGGTTTTGTCGTTTGCCCTTTTGTCGGGTCACGGGCCAGATCCAATGTGCTATTCAATCTATTTAAGAACATTTTCCCAAAATATCAGCACACATGCCGTGGAACAGCCTACTGGTGAAAGACGAACTGGCTTCCTCAATGCTGATATTTAGAAAGGTAAATAATACATGCAGTTCCCTCTATTGTGTCCCTATGATTAATGACTATGTTATTTTGTGTACACCTAAAAGATCAGACTAGTTTAAGCCATTCTATTCTCTATGGAATTCTATGAAAGCAAAAGTTGAATCTGAAGAAGATGATAGGAAGAATCTTGATGCTTTTGAATCTGAATTTTGGTTTTGGAGAAGACTCCTAAGAATACCATGGACAGTGAAGAAAACAAAAGAAAAAAAAGAGAAAGAAAGAAAGAAATTGTTGGACCAATCAATCCAGTGTTCTCACTAGAGACACAAATGAATAGATTCAAATTATCACATTTTGGATATATCATTTAAAGATATATTCCTCTTGAGAAGTCTATAATGCTGGGAAAGGTGGGAAGAAAGAGAGAAAGAAGATAGGTAACAGTAACAGAGTTGGAAGGGACCTTCGAGGTCATCTATTCCAACCCCCTACTCATGCAGGAGACCTGTACTAGGGATTCGAACTGCCAAACTGCTGACCTTTTGATTGACAAGCTCAGTGTCAGGAGCAATATTGATTGATGTAGGTATAGTACTGATGGGCTGAAAGCAGAGGTGGGTTGCTCCCGGTTCAGCCTGATTTGCCCGAACCGCTAATGGAATTCAGGCCTGGGTCGCAGAACCAGCAGTGAACCAGGCCTGCCATGCCCTTGAACCAGTTCCCTCTCCACCACTGGGGTGCCACCATTTTGTTTTTTAGTAACTTGTGCATGTGCAGCTCACTGTAAATTATTCTGCACATGCACAAAGAACAATTTACATTGAACAGCGCACAAGTGCGGGTTGCAAACTGGTAGTAAAACTGGCAGCAACCCACCCCTGGCTGAAAGCCTTAAATATCAGGTTAAAACAGATTGCCAGGGAAGAAATCAAGAAGAGTTGCTACAGTATTAAGAACAGACTTCAATTTGATGAGACATAATTAATTCAATCCCTTTGAATTTGTTGCTGCTTAAGTTGACTATTCTGGGTCAAGTTGATTTTATTTCGCTGCCCTGTTTTATGAATCTTTCTTCTGTTAACTAATTTCAAGATTCCCATGTTAAGAATGTTAAAACAATGGATCTGTCTCCCTCGAACTGTAATGGATTTCCTCTTCATTCAAGGTTTTCAAACAAAGTCTAGAGAGCCATCTGCCAGAATAATTTAGTGTATTTTATGCAGAACAAAAGTTGGCCTAGAAGATCCCCTTCAACTGATATATTGCTTGATTCTATGTTGATGACAGAAAAACAGAATCTCAGTATTCAGATAAGGAAGTATCACACTTTAACCTAACCAGTAGTTTTCTTCAGCAGCTGCTTAATCCACAGGCAGATGACTTCCCATTGAATATTTGAAGGGGATTGTGCTATTCATTTGCATATATTTTTCTATGCATTATTTTCAATTGATACCTTTGTTGACTGCAAAAATTTGGCATCACTTCACAAGCCCTAGATATGCTTCTCTCTGTTCAGGCCGCTGCTAATATACCACAATTAAATGCTAATGTATGACAGAATGAGGCAGAGTCAGACAAATGTTTAATAAAGCACATAAAGACAATTCTAATTAGCACTAGAATGCACTTGGATTGACCTCTGTTTTCCAGTACTCACAGACCAGCAAAATGGATGCTTTTCCAGGCATTTATGGATTTGTTGTTCTAAAGGGAGAGAGAACCAGAGAAGCACACCAAAAACAATTCAAATGAATGCATCTGCTGTTTGGGGCTACTATAGTGTCCCCATTTCAAATATTTGTGCTTCAATGAATGACAAACAGGACTGAATGCAGATTAAAATAATTCCTCCCTTCTCTGCACCTCTAAATTTGCATGGTTGCTTCTCCTGCTAAAGTTGTCAATTTTGTAGGAAAAAAGTGCCACAAAACTTCTTTTCCGCTTTGTACCTGCCACTAATAATATCTAGATATACCTTCAATTCTCAATGGAAATATTTTTTTTAATTTAAATGAAGTCAGCCATACACAGACCATTGTTTTTTTAAGAAATAGTTTCCAGAATGATCCCTCTGTTGCAATTGTTTTGTGGCTTCCACTTTCAGTACTTTTGGTATAACAGACAAGCTTTAGAAATTGCTCACCAGTGTTAATGCCTGTGCACTGCAGGAAAATTATCTCTAACAAAAAAAAATGTTAAATGGGAAAACTGTTTTCATTGACTTCTTTCCTCAGAAATATTTAATATGCTTCCTGGGAAGTCCACAGTTTCTAGAAACAGTCTGCCATTTTCCCTGTGTATTTTTTAAATGTTGTGGAAGAATTCAGGTTATAGGATACCTGCTTTGTCTTGTCTGTCTTTGTTTGCCTTTGTTGTTCGTGAAAAAAATGTTCATCCCCTTTTGGATTTTCTGAATTCTTGCTTATCTTTGCCACTGAATGTTATCAAAGCTCCATGAGGACCTTACTGATCTACAAAGAGCATCTGAATGAACAAAGACATACTAAAGCTTACTGCTTTTTTCCTCCATAAACAAAGTAATTCAATATGTGAAGTGCCCTTGTGAAAAGATCATTTCAGTAACTGAATTAGTAGATTTAATAACTAGCTGTACCACCTTTAGCAGAATAATTACAACCAAATACTATAATTGGTGATCTGACTCTCACACAGTCATGTCAGAAGTTTGGCACACTGCTCCATAGAACTGCTTCAACCCAGTAATATTTGAGAGTTTTCTTGCAAAAAAAAACACTTACTTCAAGCCATGCTACAATACTGAAATGGCATTTAGGTCAGGACTTTCATATCAAAACTTTGAATTTATTTCTTTATCCATTCTCTTTTAGACTTGCTTAGATGTTTGGAACTGTTGTCTTACTGCATGACCCACTTACATTTCAATTTCAACTGATGGATAGATGGCCTAATTCTCCGGTTGGGGCTCTCTAATATAAAACAGAATTTTTGCTTCCTTCAGGGTTGGCAAGTCTTAAGACATCAAAACATCTTTAAACCATGTTGCTGTACTATGTTCTCTCTGCTTGACAGTTATTATGAGGTTCGTATTGTGTGTTAGTGTTTAGTTTCTGCCAGACAAACTGACACCCATGTTGTCCAAAAAATTTCACTTTAGGCTTATTTGCCCAAACCTCTAAAACTCTTATCTCATAAAACTCTGGGGATCTGGAAATCCATTTGAATGTTTTTGCCAATGTGGAAATAAGCATCAATGAGCATCAAAGCTCTTATGCGAGCAATTTCTTTGATTTTGCTATTATCTTTAAAATGCCATAAGCAAATGGTGTCTTAAGATTACTGGATGTTTCAGTTCCCACCATGGATCAAGTACGAATGGCTACAGAAACTGATGGAGTTGGCAGAAATGGCTAAATTGACCATTTTGATTAAAGAAAAGGATATAAGTACCTTTGTTGCCACATGGAGATTGCTTCGGAACTTTGTGCTTGAAATGGAAAAATTAAACTTTTATTTTGGGTTTTACTAATCAGACTGATATGTGTTTAAATAAATGGCTAGTTTAGATTTCTATGGAAAACCAAAAAGTTGTGGTTTGATGTTAATGCTTTGTTTTACTGCAATAGAGGAAGTTAACACTTTTTTTCTTTTCCCCAGTCCTTCCTCACTTCTCTTCCCCCACTTCCCCTTACTGTCTTCCTATTTTATTTTGTACTTAATATCTTATTTTATAACCTAAAAAATTTCTGAGAAAGAAGATTCCTGGATGTTGGTTTGGGGTTCTTGGTGACTTCCTAAATGACTTTATACTAGCTTTGGTCTTGACAAGATGATGAAACTTGGCAAGATTCACTATATCCCTTTATTTCTAGACTATGCCTCTGACTTTAGATGGATGGAAACTGGTCTTATAATCAATGACATTTTATAGAGGTCTCTTTTAATTGATTATGTGTCATCAAGTCATTTTTGACTCCTAGCCACCATATAGATAGATTTTATCCATAACAGTCTATCTCTAAGTTGGTCTTTCAGGTTTTCCAATTGTGCACTCATCATTATTGCAACCTGTTGCTGGTCATTTTCTTCTCTGTCCTTCTACTTTTCCCAGTATTAGAGCCTTTTCTGGCTCCTCACATAATGTGCCTGAAGTAGGATAATTTGACCATGATCATGTGCATCTAGTAAGCACTCTGGGTTGGTTTGCCCTTTGGAGTCTACTTTGAGCCTGGCAGGGTATGCCTGTGAAATTTGTGAGGTAAGGACTTCTGATGGATAGTGCCAAAATCTATGAGAGGAGAGGTGACCCAAAGCTGATCCAATTATTTAATGACATACTCATCTTAATACTATCCCTTTAACAATTTTTTTGAACTTGGGGTAGGTAGTTTTCACACTGGAATATTGGATTTTATATTATTTATTTGTGAAACTAGATTCATTTTTTAAAAATTATTTATGGTTCACTCAATATGAATTCAGAATGGTTCAGTATAATCGACATGGAGTTCCAAGAATATTCAGTGGCAAAGGTATGCAAAACTGAGAGTAAATGATTCTTCACAGAGCTACACAAGTATAAGTTCAACTGCAAAAGTTACCAGTATTTAAGATCTTCCACAATTAAAATGCTCAGATAATCTTGAACTTTTTATTCCCTAAACTAATCCAATTCTCTGAAAAATTAGACACCTTTTAGCTCACTGATTGGCTGGACTCCGCTTAGCTGAGCATGCCTGCGCGAGTCTCCATTTCATTTCATCTTTTGGTATTGCAGCTGAGCTTACTCACTGGTGAGTAATCATGTTATGGATTGGTACCGTGGGAATCGGGAAGCGCTGATGGGAGGAGACAGCCCTCCTCTCCTCCTTCTCCCCCTTTGCAGAGTTCATTTCACCTCCTCGCGTCACAGCCAGCCCCTGTGCTGCGCCACCACGGGCGGCAGAAGCTCCGGAACCGAGTGGAAGTTCTCTGCGTGAGTGAAACAGTTGCCGCCGCTCGCACAAAAAACTTCCACTTGGTCATGGACTCACGGAGCTTCTGCCGGCGTGGCGGCGCCTGTGCTGCGCGGTTCCCAGCGACCATGCTGCGAGTCTGCGAGGCGTGGTCGTGTCCCGCCGCCCTCCCCTGCGGCTCTCCTGCAGCAGCGGCCATTTCAGTCATGCAGAGAACTTCCACTCGCTTCCGGGGCTGCCGCCGCCTGGCAGAAGCCCCGGAACCGAGTGGAAGTTCTCTGCGGGAGGTGAAATGGGCGCCCGCCCCCTCGCTCTCCTGCCGCGGCGTCCATTTCAGTCGCGCAGAGAACTTCCACTCGCTTCCGGGGCTGCTGTCGCCCAGCAAAAGCCCTGGAACCGAGTGGAAGTTCTCTGCACAAGGTGAAATGGCACGCCTCCGCCTCGCTCTCCTGCCGCAGCGTTTCAGTCGCTTCCCTCGTCCGTCTCGATTGCTGGAAGCAGTAACAAACGGCGCATCCGCTCCGCCATCAGCGACCTGACAGCCACCCCAGCCGGCGGCTACCGGGCCTTGCTAGAGTCAATTGCAAAACCACGTTCAGCGCTTTGAGGACCTGAGGCATCTTGGGAAATGCAGTTCCCTATTGGAAAGAATGGAGTAGCTGCGAATTTGTAACACAACAGAAGATAATAACTTGGTGCTTCACAGGTTACGAAAATCTCGTTTGATTTGCACACTGTTTTTTAAAAGTTAGATAAAGAAATTATGCTGTGAAAGCGACTAGAAAGCCCCCCTCCCCTTCCTGTGTGCAAAAAAGGGAAGGAGAGGAAGGAAGGAGGGAGGGGGGAAGGAAGAAGAAGAGAAGGGAGGGGGGAGAAGATGGAAGTAGAAAAGATGGATGGAAGGAGAAAGAATGGAAGGAGAAGGAGGAAGATGGAAGAAAAAGGAAGAAAAGAAGAAAGAAGGGAGGGAGAGAGGGAAGGAGGTAGGAAGAAAAGGGGAAGAGAGGGAAAGAGCAGAAAGACAAAGAGGATGAAGTTGATAGGCAAGAGGAAGGAGGAAGGAAGGAAAAAAGAAAAAGAGGGAGAGAGGAAAGAAGAAAAGATGGAACTAGAAATGAAAGAAGGGAGGGAGGGGGGAAAGGGGAAGACAGGGAAAGAGCAGAAAGACAGAGAAGGTGAAGGTAGATAGGCAGAAGGAAGGAAGAAGGAAGAAATAGGAAAGGAGGGAAGGAGGAAGGAACAGAAGCGAAGAGGAAGAGAGAAATGGAAAGAGCAGAAAGACAGAGAAGGTAGATAGGCAAAAGAAATGAAGCTGAAAGAATGGAAGGAGGAAGGAAGAGAAAAGGAGGAAGGGAGTGAGTGAGGAAAGAAGAGAGGATGGAAGGAGAAAGGAAGGAAGAGAGGGAAAGAGCAGAACACGGATAAGGTGAAGGTAGATAAGCAAGAGGAATGAAGGAAGAAGTGAGGTGTCTCGAGGAGGGGAAAAACATTTAGTGACCAAAGTTACAATGGCATTGAAAAAAGTGACTGATGACCATTTTTCACACTTCACGACCGTTGCAACCATTTTTCACACTTAGCGACCGTTGCAGCATCCTCATGGTCACGTGATCAAAATTTTGTTTGGCAACAGATTCGTATTTATGCTGGTTTCAGTGTCCTGGGGTGACCTTTTGACAAAAAATAAAAAATTTAATCAACACCCCCCCCCCGGTCAATGGTGTCCCTCTTTACCAATCTGAAAATCTGGTCACCTTAGTTAAAAGTGATCTGAAAAATGCCTATCCCGACTCTTAAGAGAAAAGTTAGCCCATTACTGCTTCTAAGCATCTAGTATACTGACTGCAGTAGTTGGTAGATATTCTTTTTTTCCCTCCTGCAGCAATTAATGAAGATAAAGGGAGAAGCATTTATCTGCAGATTGGAATGATGATAATAATGGAGCAGAATTGGGTAGTTGAAGCACTCTGTATATTTACTGTTATAGTGGCTATTCTTCCTGGAGCAGTTAATGACGGTAAAATTAAGTTCAGGAGGAAAGAACAAATATTTCAATACATCCTAGAGTTGGGTGATTGATCAATGAGGCTGTATTCAGGCTTAAATTCTGCTTTTCCCTTGAATGTGGCATTCCATTTTCTTTTCACAATTGGTTTCCAATAACTGAATTAATCCTTTGATAAGCAATTTGTATCCTTGTTGTGAATGAATGCCTAAAGGGATGAAAAGCATTTCACATAATACGTATGAAATGGAAACAGTGTAAGAGTGATTCAACAATCAACACCCAATCACAGGTATCCATAAGGTGGACATCCTTATGTGATATCATGCAGGTAATGACATCATTCAAAAAATGACCCTATGACACATGTGGTACCATCATGGCTTCTAAGAGAAGCCAGTGCATCTGGACAGCTTCCTGGATCTTAATTTCTCATCAAGAACCATTATGGATATTTGCCTAAAAATCCACCATTTTGCCATTGCAAAGCCTGGCAGGAAAATCTGGAGACCAATTGTTGATTTCTTGAAATTGAGGTTTATTTGTAAGTAACAGACAAAGTGCCTAGATTAAGCATCTTATGTGACTATTTGCTCAATGTACTGCCTTCAACTTGGGAATTCAAGCTGATATATCTAGCACCCACTCGTCCTTTTTTTCCTATAACAGCCTTGTGTGATGAGTTGGGCTGCATGAAACTCCACCCCAAACATCCAGTGAGCTTCCATGGTTGACAGTGGACTAGAAATGGAGTTCCATTTTCAGTCCAACACTTTAACTGCTAAATTACATTGGCAATTTAATCTGAAACAATTTTACCTTATATTTAAATATGAGAGAGGCTAACTACAAGAAGAAGGGAAATAACTTGTATCCCTCAAATAAGCTCACCCTTTCACCCTTTGGAAACAATTTCTCATATGAAAGCAATTTTCTCTTCCATGCGCTGATTTTCTCAGAAGGGAATTGGTCCTTTTACAGCTATTAGAATCTGCTATTTTCAATTATTTCATTTTAAATGCATTTGAGAAACAGAAATGGAGGTAAATTATTTGAGGCACGTGTGTATCACTGCACAACGTATGGGCCTATTCACTGAGGAATGGACTCACAAGGAGGTTTTTGGTTTGGATTCTCCTCAAATCTGTAATCAAACCAAGCTTTATATTATGTTGGAGTGAGAAGAGGACAAAGACTGACAGGAAAATTTTCAGGGACGCGTATTAACTTATTTGTTGTAAGGAAAGTCCTGTGAACATGCAATGCCAGTTCATATAGCAGAAGAGAATGATAAAACTGCATTACATTTCAAACTATGCTCCTAGGACTAATGTGATAAATTCCAAAATCCTAAATCCACAAAGCTGACAAAAATAAAAAATCCATTTCATTAATATTAGAGCCACAGAGGCTTTGACAAATTCTTTGGTGATTTGTCTGTAGGCAAGCAAACATAACCTGAATGTATTCATCAGGAGACTTAGGATGAAGTTCAGTAGATATCTTTCAGCATTAAACTTTTAATTCAAAAGACAGCAGAGGATTATTGAGTGTTTATTTTCTACTTCCAAAAGTATATGTGGTTTTCATTAATTTTAGGAAATTCTAGAAAAAAATGTACAGTCTAAGATTATCAAGCTTGTGTGTTGTGTGGTTTTCCTCAGTTATTATATTTGATCTTTTTTTTTTAATTATGTTATACAGGTACTCCTCAACTTATTACTACAATTGAGTCCAAAATTTATGTTGCTAAATGAGAAATTTGTTGAAGGCGTTTTGCCCCATTTTCTTTAAAACTTTTCTTGCCACATTTGTTAAGGGAATCACCACAGTTGTTAAATTAGTAAAATGGTTGTTAAGTGAATCTGTTTTCCCCATTGACTTTATTTGTCAGGAATTTGCAAAAGGTGATCACATAACCCTAAGACACTGCAATCATCATAAATGCGAGTCAGTTGTCTAGCATCAGAATGTAAATCATGTGACCATGGGGATGTTGCCACAGTTGTAAGTATAAAAAATGGTCAGAGGTCACTTTTATTTTGTTGCCGTTATAACTTCATATGATCACTAAATGGACTGTTGTAAATTGAGGACTACCTGTATATTTACCACCTGTACAGTATATACAGGAGATATCTATTCTATATCTCTATCTATATCTCTCATATATATCTATATCTATATCTATATCTATATCTATCTATATCTATATCTATCTATATCTATCTATCATCCATGTCTCTCTCTCTATCTCTATCTCTCTCTATCTCTCTATCTCTCTATGTCTCTATCTATATCTCTCTAACTCTGTCTCTCTGTCTGTCTGTCTGTCTCTCACTCTCTCTCTCTCTCTCTATATCTATCTATCTAACTATCTATCTATCTATCTATTCAATTGGAATATAGGGAAATTCCACAAGGATTTATTATAGGCTATGCCATTAACTGTTCTACAGGAAGGCTGTTTTTCAGCACATGAGTGACACTGATTTATTTATTGTTTGTTTGTTTGCCACGCTTATAAATCATCCAAGCTGAAACCCACATTGAGAGATACAAAATTTCCATCTTTGTAACTTCAGAACAAATGCAAATAATTGAGCATAGCAATATAATAATAAGTGAATGAATCAATGATGGAAGAAAAAAAATAACAAATGAGAATGTCACAATCAGTAGTCCAAAAGATAGTGATCACTGGTAGATAAGGTAGATAAGGTCATTGAGGTGGAGCTATAAGACCAGAAAGGCTTCCTTAAATCATTCATAGTTTAAAAACATCATAATATATAATTGAAACCTTTTCATAGGATTGTGCAGCAATCAGGATTCAAGGAGAATAAGATGATTTTGAACTCCTATGGGCACATACTTGCTCCTGTTGTAAATACTTAAAGACCCTGTTTCTTTTCCCAGGACTTTTATAGCTATGCAATCCCAGGAAAAGACATGTTTGATTTAAGGAGATGCCAACAAATGCAGTGCTCCAAATTAACTTTTCCTCTTTGAAGTTGGATCACTGCATAACTCTATTACTTTCCCTCTCATTCCAATGCTGCCTAAAATCAGCCTAAACATGTCTAAAATATGTTAGGTTTTCTCATCCATTAACTTAGAAGGAAGTCAGATGGCTAGCTTTGGTTGGAAACTGAGGCAAGAGGGTGGGAAAAAGATCAATGATGGACAGCAAATTTCATGCCACTATTGTCTTCTGTTGACCAAGGACAAAGTAATAACACTATATCTTAATAACAGGGTAAGAGATATAAAATGGGAAGCCTTTTCTGTTAGTACAAGCTATTTCTGCTGAAGGAAATAGGATTTTTTTTCCTCCTTCCACCTTGTTTCATTAAAGAAAAAGACAATCCACCACACTAGAAGAGGGCATATAGTAGATTAAATTTTACACACAAATACAAAATAGCACAGCCAATGTAATCTGATAGTTAAAAATTTAGCAAAACCAGGTTGTATCCAATGATTGTACAACAGAAGGGTGGCTTGCATGTCAATCTCCATCATTCTCTATTCACCCCTGTTATTAAGCCGATATGGCGCAGTGGTTAAATGCAGCACTGCAGGCTACTTCAGCTGACTGCAGTTCTGCAGTTCGGCTGTTCAAATCTCACCGGCTCAAGGTTGACTCAGCCTTCCATCCTTCCGAGGTGGGTAAAATGAGGACCCGGATTGTTGGGGGCAATATGCTGATTCTGTAAACCGCTTAGAGAGGGCTGAAAGCCCTATGAAGCGGTATATAAGTCTAACTGCTATTGCTATTGCTAATGTCATTAATGAGGACCCAGATTGTGGGGGCAATATGCCAACTCTGTGAACCGTTTAGAGAGGGCTGAAAGCCCTATGAAGTGGTATATAAGTCTAACTGCTATTGCTATTAACCAGAACCTTCTCTAAAAAGGATGTTCTTCATAAGAAATTAGCACTACATTTTCTTAACTTTTTTTCAGCTCTTTAAACTTTTCCTTTTCCTTACAGTCTTTAGCATCTCAGTCCATCTGAATATGGAAACCTTTTTTTCATTCCTTCATAGGCTTGTGAATGGCCTTTTCTCCCTCACCCACCCTACACTTGCCTCCTGGCACTCACACCTTTCTGTTTCTGGAGCTGGTTTGCACAACTCTGGACCTTAGTTGCTGCACACAGTGGATTTGGTTTAGTTTTCATGCTTGTTTGAGTTTGCAACTTTACTCGTGTTCTGATCATATTATCATGACATTCTATTCATGTTATATATGCCAAGCTTGTCTTAGAATTGCACCACTGGATATAGTCTGGAGAATGGAGACAGGTCATTTCCACATTATTAAAATAATTTGGAAAGTATTCAGATTAAGTAAAATTAGCATGTCTGCAACTGTCATTCTAACAATAACTTCAAATTTGAGCTCCAGAACACTAGGAGTACGACAACTCATAAGTCAAACAAACCTCCAATTTATTTAATCATAATTAATTTGAATACTCGTTTTGGGGGCTCAGTGTCAAAATCTTTTTTAAAGAGTATTTAGAATTGAGACTTGAATGAGCTTGATTTTCAAAAGAAGAAATACGGGAATATGTCAAAGGAATATTTTGGAAAAAGAGATACTGTGGAAATGAATGACAATTTCTGGATTTTAAGGGATCCAAATAAATAGAATCACTAGGTTTGGGGTGTTTTTGCTTCATGAGATTTCCCATGTGTGTTTATTCTGCAACTGTTTTGCAGGTAATTAATATAGTTCCCTAGTGCTGCATTTCCATACCAATCTCCTCTCTTGAGTCATCTAGGGAAATCTTAGTTACATATTGTACCAATATTTACAGAGATTACTTTTATTTTTCATATTGAGAAATGCAAATAACAGCCACAGTGACCTCAGTTTGCTGTGTTACTAGCAATTACTGTTTTATTTTTTCACTGTGGTGCCACAGCAAATGCTTAATAATCATGGCACGACCCTGGAAATGAGAAGCTTTACATACTATATAGCTTCTTATGAATACCAAACAACCTCAGCCCCTTCCACATTCCACAATCAGTATAATGATTTTTTGCTTCACTGCATAATTCTCTATAAAGAGACACACCTTTACCTGTTGCCATGATCCAACACTCCTTACAGCCAGCCAGTCAGGGAAGACAGCTTCCACTTCCCATATTCACTTTGCTCTTCTTTGCATTTGTGGCAGGGAGAAATGGCATAGGGCCAGACTATTTCCAGACCATTTTTCTCCCATTTTGTATGTCCATCCCACCACATATAATGGAGAGAGCGTGCCCTGAATCATTTCTATTAAAAATGTCACCTTGTTCAAAACATTCCCTTGGAGATTCTGAGGACCCCATTTTGCAAAGCATTAAACATGTGGCATTTGGTCATGGGGTGCTGCTCTTGGTGGTAGTGGGGTGAATGGTTAGGGTTAGAGTGTTATTTGTGTGGTTGTTTGTTTTAATTTTGTCACCTGGGTGAGATGGGTGGCTATATAAATTATATAATAAATGAAAATGATGAAAAGGCAAGCCAGCTACTGCTGGAGAGATACAAAGATGCTCCTCTGTTTTGTGAGAAGAGGAGACACCATTGAAACTTGATTTCTAGAAGGACTGGATCAGAAGACTCCTATTATTTTGAGGACATTCAAGGATACATAATCTGATTCTTCAAAGCAATGCTGTCCTATTTAAATAGCTATAATTACTATTCCAAAACCCATCTGATTTACCAGAAATACCTAGCCACTAGCCTTCCAGGTTTAAGTCCAAATAGCAACTTGTAACCCATGAACAAATTATTCCTGGTTTTAAACTGAAAAAGGATCACATTACCCTCTCTTAGTTTATAATTTATTCTAACATTTTGAAAAAGGAATGCCCAGTAAAATACAGAACAGTACATGAATGCAAAATTACAAGTTCACCGTTGAAATTTGGTTACTGCACCAGATGGAGTGAATTACACAGTGATGAGTTCCAGAACATTTTCTCATGATAATACATGATGATGATGATGATGATGATGATGATGATGATGATGATGATGATATGATGATATTTTAGATGCTGTTTGTCTTTTCTATCCATTAGATGATCATAATAATACTCCACAGGGCTCTGAGCATATGTAAAATTTATTTCCTTAACTATTGACCACAAAATATTATAGAATATTTAATATGGAATATTTAATATTAGTAACCAAATATTACTTTGGCCACCTAATGAGAAGGAAGGACTCACTGAAGAAGAACCTAATGCTGGGAAAGATTGAGGGCAAAAGAAGAATGGGACGACAGAGGGTGAGGTGACTGGATGGAGTCACCGAAGCAGTAGGCGTGAGCTTAAATGGACTCCAGATGGGAGAGGACAGGAAGGCCTGGAAGAATGTTATCCATGGGGTCACGATGGGTTGGACACAACGTTGCAACTAACAACGATTATAGAATATTTTCCCTTGGAATTCTTGCATGGGCAGTTATTGCAACTTGTTTTAAATCTGTTTCTGTGTATGAGGAATGTCCTTTTAATCCAGCAGAACAACGTAGGTCAGACATTTCACCTTAGTAAAAGGTGAAAAAAGGTGAAAGCCAGATTTATAATTTCTCATGATTCCTTTTGAAGCCTTTTCAGTCTGAATGAATTTGATTCTTTGTTACTCACAGGCCAGGGAAGGAGATGAGAAAGGTTGTAATTTTATGTCTCTCAAACCCTAAGTTTGAAATGCAAACTAGATAATTCACTAAATTGAACATGTTGCCTAAAAACAGAGCAATGAATTTCCTTGTGTTATGAAAAAATCCCTTCCCATTTTCACTCTTTCCAAAATATGAGGGTGTGTGAGATTAGATCTTCCCACCCTTTAAGCATACTACCCAACATACCTTAAGGGAGAAATAATACCTCTTTCCATTACTTCCCATTTTTATTTCACTTCTGAAGCAGACAATTACAGAGATGAGTCATAATTGGGGGAGCAGTTCAAAATTCAACCATCAGGTTTCATACATAAGCAGAAAAACAAGGCAGGATGTTTTCCAAAGAGTCTTCAGAAATATTCATTTTTTTTACCTTCATGCAGCTTTGCATATAATGCTCCTGCGTACTGCTAAGATGCAGAGGAGGCTGAAGGAGGCAGCTGTTTTTTCTTCTTTAGTCTTACATCTTCTCTCATTAAAAAATATAAATTTTCTTGCTGTGTGGCTTTGGTGTTATACGTTCTGTTAAAAATAATAATAATAATAATCCTAAACCACAGCAGTTCAGCCCTCTATTTCAGATTAAGTCCTTCACAATATCTACAGATGCTTTCTTAGGGTGGGATATTTCAAATTGCCTTGAATTTTAGAGTATATGATTCTTCAAGATCTTTGTCTCTTTCTCAATCCTTGGACTTTCCCCATTTTTTTTACTGCTCCTGTAGACATTTAAAAGGGAAAAAATGTAACACTTTAACAACTAGCATATTTACTCCATCCTAAATTTTCTGTTTCCACCCACTCATTTAAATGCATAACATATTATTCTGGTTCAAGGTATGTTTATTGGCAGGAGGAGGATAGAAACAGTGAGCTTAGAGGGAATTTATAAGTAGAAGGTACTGATAATGATAATTACCTTCCTGCCTTTTTCTTTCACCTGAAAAGTTATGAACAAATTAGCTTCAAATTTTGCATTGACTGAATTCAGTAGAAACTGCAATGTACATCTCTTGGAATGTCAGGAAGTAATAATTAGAAAATTATGTTTCCTCTGAATGGCCAAGAATTTTCCATTAGCTCTGCCAAACTTTGTCTTCCAATTTTTCACAAGTTTTTCTTCTTTGTGAGAGAGATGTCTGTTTTTCTGCCTAATTCCTAGGACAGAGGTCAGCAACCCATGGCTCTGGAGTCACATGTGGATCTTTCCTCCCTCTGCTGCAGCTTCCTGTTGCCAGTCGGCTGCACAATTGATAGGGTTTTCAGTTAGGACAGGTAGAGGAAAAAGGGCACAGCACTAAGAGATTCTATGGTGGGGGAACCAGACTTCCAGTCGGCTCCAGAATTGAATGAGGGGCTTGCGGTTAGACCTTTGTGGCTCTTTGAGTGTTTAAGGTTGCCGACCCCTGTCCTAGGAGGTTAGAATTCTTCAGGTAGTGTCCTTGAGTTTACTTTGTGGAGATGTTAAAGAGTGCTCCATCCACTCATGATGGGCTTCCTGTTACCCAGCTTTCCATCCTTCTGAAACCTTCTTGACTGCCCATATTTTCTATTTTGAAAAAAACCCATTATCTTATGATGTCTTCCTTCCTTCCTTTTGTATGGCCACTATCTTATGCATCACAACTTTGGGTGGCTCACAAACTTTAATGAAACCTATTAAAACAATAAAACCAGCCCCTTCTCAAACATATCTGTCCATTCTACCATGTCAGAAACCTAACCAACAGTCCCCAACTGATCCACAATTGCAATCTCTGGGCTGTAGGCCTCACCTTAGCCCAATTTATCCTTGCTGGATCCAAGGGAGGAAGGGCTACCAAAGAAAAGTTACTCAACAGATCTACTTGTTAGATGGCAACATTAAAGAGCCTGAAGTATGTCCACCCTATCTGAGGTTGGTACCCTATCTGAGGTGGTACATTGGACAGATATTAAATTCTCAGTGAAAGACAATCTACCCTTTGCCACATCAACACTTCATCCAATGTATTGTATCATATTTTTCTCCTTTGAAAAAAATCTCTAAAGGAAATTCTTTTGCCTCAAAGTAGAAGACAACTGATAATAAGAAAAAAGAACTACCTTTTTTTCTTCTGCACAAAACCATTAAAACTGTTTCTGGGTGGAGAGAATGACAGAGTGATGTGTTTCTAAAGAGTGGGGATGATACTTAGCTGAAGAAGTAAAAAAAAATCAATAAAAATTACGTACACCACACACAGTCATGCAAGGAGAAGCTCCAGAACAATGCAATCTTCAGTCAGCTCATTGGTTACTTGTCCCCCCTCTGCCGCTGTCATTCCATTCCAGTTGCAAATCCTTTTGTTAGCCATGAGCAGCCAAAAAGTGGTTTCATCTAGTCCATAAATGTTAATCTTGAATGTGAATGGCTGTAGAAAAGGACAATTTGCCGTTCACATTGACAGCTAGATATAGCTTGACTCCCTTCAGCGAAGTTATGAACTGCAGCCAACAACCATTTGTAGCAATGAAATCTTTATTTGGTTGCTTTGGGGTTTGTTTTAATAAGTCTGAGTATTATAAAGATAGCTGTGGCTTGAAGGCAATAATAAGATACTGATCAGTCGATGGAGCAAAGCTACCGCATCCTTTTATCATATAATGAACCTAAACCAACAACTTCAAGGGATATGAACCTCTAAATAGAAGGGCATGGAGAAGCTTGATTATAGCCAAGCCCTAGGTGTTAAGCACAAGGGAGGAAGGCTACAGTCAATTATATCTATTGGGCAAACAACACTAGAGGACACATCATGTCTTCTGAAGTTGTGAAAAACTGCCAAAGAGAGAATGAAAGAAGATTAATGCTTAATGAGAAAGTGTTAGCACAGGCAATGCCAACAAGCTGATTTATTATTCATATTAATAATGGCAACAGTTATAGTGATAATAATGACAATGGTAGTGAAACTTTTTAAGTATTAATGTTTGTTTTAAACATAGATGGTTATTCATTTTAAACTGCAATAGAAAATAACAAATGTAAAATATATTAAATAATGCTAACCTGTTAAAATTGCATTATATATCCCCAAAATGTCAGATATATTTTAAAAAGTTAATGTCCATGAGCAGCTCTTCATAAATTTTGCTTCTTAGATGATTCTCTACAATCTCCTGTCCCTTTTAGGCAGCTGCCTGATAACCCATAATAATGAAAGTTGGATTGCTCCCATCTCGGGATGCAAGGCTGGGAAAGATCTGGTTGACAATTCCCTAATGTGTATATGCTTTGGGTGCATAGAAAGCTCGGGATGTTGTAATAGTCCTTTTTTTCCTTCTATCCAGTCATGTCCAATTTTTGGTGACTGCTTGGACAAGTCCCTGCAGTTTTCTTGGCAAGATTTGGCTTAGTACCCAAGGCAGGACTAGAACTCATGGTCCCTCACTTGTAGTTTGATGTCTTAACCACTGCACCAAACTATAATAGTAGTAGTGTGGAAATCAATGAAGTGATAGAAATTATGAGCCTTTAATGCTAAATAAAGGCAAAATAAGTATTGGGATATCTACTGTCCTTTTTTATACTTAGCAGGATTAGGACCTTAATACTTTACTATTCCCAAGAAGCCAGGAGTCAAATATTTCCTCAGCAAAATCTACCTTTCCCTATTACCTTTTTCTATTTGTTTCAAGCTGATAATAAGAGCAGCCTAAGCTGTAGGCCTCTGGGTGACTCTAAAAGCTCATTAAATCTAAAAAAAAAAAAAAAAAAACAACCAGGGAACTTCACAAGCTTTTCATAAACTTTTTAATCATCCTACTTTGCATTCAAGTGATAGCTACAACAAACATGCTTTCTACAAAAATGATCCCTTTCAGAGCATGATATTGATTTTAGCAAAGTTTAGAAATTGCTTACCAAACATTTTTACATCCTTTTTGGTAATGGTGCAAAATGATAATCTTTATAGCTCAAAAATAAGATAGAATCCATCATTTTTGAGCAAGGTATTCTTTTTCCGTGAAACAGCAGGGAAATAATTCTTAAAGATAAAAGAGAGCACTATGTTCAAAATAGGGCACACGTTTTAATAAGTATCTTTTCTAGGATTAAGTGATGATTTCAGAAGCTATGACATTTTTGTTGGAGACCATTTATCATTCTTTTTGGATTTTTTTTTAAAAAATAGTTCAAAACAGTATCTACTGATTATTGGCTTATATAATCATAACATTGAATCAACATCTATTCATTGTCAACCAAAGAAAAATCTAGCATTTAATAGATGGGGATAAACAAACTATTTAGCAAGAATTTGCAAGATAACGATACTGCTTGGCAACAAGCTTCTTTTTTATTTTCTTTCTGAACATTATTCTTGAGGAATGTATTTCATGAGCGATATTTATTTTGCTATTGATAACTTGAACTCTTCCTGGTTTAGCTACCTGTCCTGTTAGATCCAGTAGAGAGACATGCTCTGAGTCCCATCCATTAGAGAGTGTCACCTGATGGGGACTGAAGAACAGAGCCCTCTCTGTCATATCAGATGTCATATCATCCTTATTTCCTCGGAAAGCCACAATCCTACTAGTTTTCCATTGGACCTTGAATACCTGGTTCTGTTAATTAGGCTGAGGCCCTAGGTGTGTTATTGAGTCCATATCAGTTATGCTAATTGTGCTGCTTGGCTTTATCTTGGCTATTATTTAGTGGTATTTTAAACCAGTTTTATTCCGTTAGCTGTTCATATTCATAAATTGAAGAGAAAAGATATATTAGATAGATAGGATTAGATAGATAGATAGATAGATAGATAGATAGATAGATAGATAGATAGATAGATAGATAGATAGATATAGATAGGTAGATGATAGATAGATAGATAGATAGATGATAGATAGATAGATAGATAGATAGATAATGATAGATAGATAGATAGATAGATAGATAGATAGATAGATAGATAGATAGATGATAGATAGATAGATGAAATTCAAAAATTTTTACCAACTGGTTCTGTGGCCGTGGCTTGGTGGGCGTGGCAGGGAAGGATATTGCAAAATCACCATTCCCCCCCCATTCTGGAGTCAGCCAGTGGTGGTATTTTCTGGTTCTCCAAAGTACTCAAAATTTCCGCTACCGGTTCTCCATAACCTGTCAGAACTCACTGAATTTCACCCCTGGATGGATGGGTGGGTGGGTGGGTGGGTGGATGGATACATACATACATATTTGGTGCTACTTACAATGCCTTTTGTCTACTTAATCATTAGATCACAAAAGAATGCTTACAATTAAAAAGAAATCAAAATAAAGTTAGCATTATATCTCTATACAAATCTTAGTATGATGCTTAAACTGGTAACTGCCTTAAAAATTCCTTGTGTTTCCAGTCACACTTGGCCAATAAAAATGCTATTCTATTCTAAAAAGGAGTGGAGAGAGGATATTGTGTTACTAATATCATTATAGAAAATAGTAGCTAAAATTATCTAGAGGCTGAAATAACTCTATAAATAAGATCACAGCATTTGCAGGGTTTTTTCATTTAGAAAAAAACAATTCATATGGAAACATTATAGAGATCTGTAAAATAATGCAAGGTGTGATGCTAAGGCAATTCAATGAAGCTGTACCTAAGTGGATTCAGGACAGACAAAAGAATGTATTCCATCACTTCTTCCTTACTCAAGATATGAGATTCATTGCCCCAGGATTATAATTAAATTGGAAAACTTTAAAAAGGTTTTAAACCACTGGTAATGGGTATCAATTATAACTAATCACAATAATTATATCTTACTTCCAACATCAAAGACAGTTGGGAGAAGGTACTCACATCCTTTACTGCTTGTGAGCTTCTCAAAGACATCAGTTTAATAATAAAATTTTGAATTTGAAAGTCATTTCCTAATGTAGATTGAGAATCTGATATTTTTGCATTATTACCTCTTCCCATCATAATTATTCTGAGAAAGTTATGAAGCAAGTATTCAAACAATAAAGATCTTATAGTAGCCAAATAATCTTAGGTCTGAATTAAATAGATATTGTATCAATGATTTGTAATCAGGCAATTTTAGAGTTAGCCTTCATATGTCAGGTAATGGTGATCTTAAACACAAACTACTTGAGCTTTTCATTAATTGCCTATTAGAAATATGGACTGGAGACCCCCCTATAATTCCAGCCATTCTTGTGACCTATAGTTCCCAAAACTTTATCTACTACCTACTATTCCATCTATTCAAGTCAGTGGGCAATAATTTACAATCTCACAAAATAGCTATTTCAAGTCCAGCGTGTTCTATTTCATTTGCTGGTTGCTCATACTTCCCAAGACTATGACATGATGAAACTGCCATTCAGGATTTACACACGCTCAACACAAAGAGAAAGAGAAAATGAAAAAGAAAGAGGAAGTGAAAGAGAAAGAGAGAGATCTGATTTAAACCCCTAAAAAATTAAGTAACTGCAGACATCTGCCCCAGAGCATGGGGTTAGGTCTAGGCAAAACAAGGAAGGGCAATGCAAATTGTAGAAATGACTTATAAACGTTCACTCTCCATTGACCAAGAATTTGATTTGATCCCTCTCTTTCCAAATTGGAAATTTCTCTCCATATACATGATAGAAGAATATCCTTAGTAAGTTTCATTATTTAAACTAAGAGATTGTGTGTGACAAAATTCCATAGCTGATTCAATGACCTGAAGGAGTATCAATTTCAGTCTGGTCAATAAACACACATTGGTTTATTATGCTGGATTTCACAAGTGCAGGGCAATTTATAGATGAAGATTCAGTGTGATAGGCAAGAGAAAACTTGAGAAATGTAAATAAACTTTAGCGTACATTAAATGAGAGTTATGTGTTGCCCTGTACGGGAGTTTAATGCAGGTACCATGACCTGCATTGAGTCAGTCTTTCATTTATTTTGGTCTCTTGAAACATTCCTTTGCCCTTCCTTTCTCAAGGGATATGCTCCAAAATATTGACAGAGTTAACTGTATAAGGCATTTGAGGTTGTGAGAATTGATCCGTCAATAGTTTCAGCAAATCTTATGCAGTCTGCCTAGTTATGTGGTTCAGTTTAAAGTATATGCCTCCTTAATCCATTGAGTAGCATCAGGGGAGATAAACATAGATAAGAATTCTGTGTGTCTTAATTATTCTTGGAAATTTTAAACTCATGTTTAAAGATAAAAGTAAATACGGAATTATTGATCATTTAGGGTATTCATTTGGCAGCTTTTTGCAGACAGGTTTGATTTCCTCTCTTGATTAGTTGGTGTCCACCCTCAACTATTTGGAATTTTGTACTCATGGTGACAGCAGATATGGGATGAGTTGTCACAGCATTTATCTTAAGTCAGATAGAGGAAGGACCTCCTCCCTAATTTCACAAAATATTTTTTTCGGGTTCTCTTCCTCTGCATCTTCCTTGTAAATCATATCTAAATTATTACACAGAGAGAAACACACACCAACACACATACCTAACTCCAAACCCTCACTCTAAGACAGCCCCCCCCCAAACCTGGCAATTTTAAGACTTGTGGACTTCACTCCCAGAACTCTCCAGCCAGTTAAAGAGTTGAATTCTGGGAATTGAAGCCCACAGGTCTTAAAGTGGCCAAGTTTGAAGACCTCTGCTCTAAGCAGTCTGACATCGCCCTCAAAGCCTGGAGCACCTTTGATTCAGGGTAAGCTCCAAATGCCTTGTTCTAATCTGTTTCCCTCTCATTTATTAATGGAGTTCAAAAAAGGAAGAGCAGATTTAACTTTTCTACCAATTCAAATGCATGTCAGAGGCCTAGAACTATGTTGTAAGCTGGAAATCCATAGTCTTTTCCTGACATGCCCAGAGACCATGGGAATCCAACCTTTGGGTATGCCTGGATCAGTGAAGAGGAATTGTCTTGGGCCACAATATATAATATTGTTAATGTATATAAATACTTCCTTTAAAAGTTTATGATCTTTTGGGGCTGTATTACTAGCTGACCAGGCTGTATGTGGTCTATAGGGTATGATTGGGCATGTCTACTCTACCCCTTTCTGCAGCCTCTTAGTAGAGGTTGCAAAATCAGGTTTCCCTTTTAGGGATGTACAATTTGTCATGAGAAGAGAGGAGGAAAATCCCACTTTTGGAGGCATCCAAGGTATTTAGAATTCTATTTGTTATAAGCCTCTACAGGGATGGAGGACGTTAAAGTGATCTGACCCACAAGCCCTGTTCAAGTGGATAATTTACTGAATGTGTTTGATTAATTTCTTGCTTTGTCTATCAGCAACATTGTTGAAGCTCTGGCTGATTGAGAATTGGGGGCTATGTCACCTTTGATTTGAAGATTTGATTCAAAAATCTGTTGAATCTTCCGATTTGATTGGATTCCAATAAACCCGTTGAATCAGTTGATCCAATTTGGCTTGATTTGGATGCCTTTCACTTGAGGTGTACCAGGAATTTTAACCTTAGGATTGATTTGAATCAAAGCAAATCATACAAGTTTGTTAATTTGATCTAATGGATTGTATTAACCAAACTGAATCAAAAGTTTGAGTCAGGTTGAATTTGATTTGCATAGGTCTACTTCAGTGGTGGGTTGACAATTTTGTTACTACTGGTTCAGGCATGCTCCCCTGCATGCACAGAAGTGTCCAGGTGGGTGGGCAGAGCCTCTTGGTGCCACTACTACCGGTTTGCCTGAACCGGGCCAAACCAGCAACAACCCACCTCTAGTCTACTCAGGGCTAAATATATGTGTCCTGAATACTTTTAGTACCCTATTCATACGGAACTTAAAAAACCATCTCATAGAAGGTTTTTCAGTATGAATACTTTGATTCTCACAAATATTTGCAAGCTTATTTTTTTCTCTTGACTATCCTTGCTATTTGCATGATAAATGAAAATAAGGGCAAGGTAATATGTATGCTTTCCAAAATAACTGGATATATGATAAACCTAACTTAAAATCCTTCCTCAACAACAAATGTAGTATATAGCTTGGACAAATAACGTACAGTGTCTTAGTATAAAACTGTTTATAAGGTAGAGTCTTAAATGCTCTTATAGATCCCTTGGAGGGATCAGTGAAACAATACATTACTATCTTATTTGTTCGTCCTCTGTCCTACATTTTTCAATAAAGCAAAAAGCACAAGTGGGATTCCTTGTTCCCAAACAGCTTTCTATACTCTTGCTTTAAAAAATGTGGCGGAGGGGGAAAAAACAGGTCTTATTGGTTTAATTGATAATTGATTCAATTATTGAATCTATATTTTCCACCTACCTTGGGTCTTTTGAAAGTAATTATTTGATTTACTGCCTACATTAAACCCAACCATTAAAAATGCAAGTTATATAGATAGTCTTTGAAGGGCCAAAATGATGAAGATATATTGGATTATCATCATCATATACTAGGGGATAACAAAACTAGAGCCTTACATCTCCAAAGACTCCAATTTAAATTACTCTATCCCTCTCCCCCCCATCCCAGTGGAAATATGATTTAATTTATATACATACATCTGGGCCCAAATAATATTTTTACTAATAGATGATTGTGAAAGGGACCAGAAGACTGCAATGCCAATCCTGATATTTCTATTGTTTAATAACTATTAGTGTCCCGGATGTTTTGTTCCAAAATTCCCTACTTCCTCCTGATTCAGTTGTCCAATTCAGTTGTATTCACTTCGGGATGCATCTATATCTGACTCATTCCCTTTGAATAGTATATAAACATGCCCTATATCTAAATTAATTACTGCATTCTAACCACTACACCATGTAGTCAGGCTAATTCCACTGACTTCTGACTGCCAGCATCTTGACAGTTCAATTCTCACCAGCTCAGGGCTGACTCAGCCTTCCATCGTTCTGAGGTCAGTAAAATGAGGACCCAGATTGTTGGGGTTATATGTTGGCTCTGTAAGCCATTTAGTGAGGGCTGTAAAGCACTGTGAAGCACTGTGAAATCTAAGTTGTTACTATTGCTAAACTATTGCAAAAAACAATGAAAGAGGATGACCTTTAAAATATGGAGATTTATTGCACCACTAATAAAATTTGGGGAAAATATTTGGGGGAAAATGTATATCCGGAAAACAAAGCTGATTCTCTCTCTTTTTTGGGGGGGGGGGGGAGGGAGGGTTTGTGAATTGCAGTTATGCTCTTCATGATATTTCCCCTTGTTTCTCTAATTTGATAGTTTTCTATTAATACACAGATTAAAAAACACATCAAGGAACATCAAATAAACAGAAAAACAAAAGAACAAAACTGGAAATTGGCAGCAATAGTTTATGGCATTTATCTTGAGAAGCAAAGAAGTAAATATAAACTTTTCAAATGTTTTCACCTACATGGGATGGAGAGAGAAAGAACTTTCATGATAAATATGTGAGTTTGATTCTCCCCACCCCCACCCCACCCCTCCTAGGACTTATTTTGTGCCTTTCCACTTGCCTTAACTCCTATGCAAGTTGTTCAAACACTTTCCCAAACTGATGTACTAAAAAAAGGACAGATTCCCAGTTACCAGGAACATTTTATTCTTGCGGTTCAGAATCAAAAATTGTAGTCCTAGGATGTTGCTGCAGAATTGTGTTGGATTTTGTTTTTGTTTTTTAGCATAAACTGTAAATGAATGACTTGTGTATAATATAGAGAGTGAAATGGTTTGAAAATTATTATATGCAATGGGAGTAGCTGTCTAGACTACTTAAACTGATGATATCAGAGAGAAGAAATATAATACTTGGCAGAGAAAAACATTCAGGGCTCAATTGTGGTCGTAAGTTGAGGACTACCTGTATTGATCTTCCCTTAATTCATATTGACACTTCTCATTCTTTCCTCTCTAGTCATGATAACTTGCCATGATTTATGCCATAGTCCCCTCCTCTTTATCCAGCTGTTTTCCTTCCCTTCTCTTCATATAAGATTAGTGAATCACTTTAGAATAAGTAAAAGAAGATGCCTCTTGTGGGGCAATCTAAAACCAAATTCTATATATTATATTCTTCAAGGAGCATACACAGTAAACTACCTGATGACTTCTAGTTGTTTCAGACAATGGATCCCAAATCCAGGATGACAATTCTGTTATGGATGTTATATATTTCTTTATGAGCCAGAATAAAATTGGTGCATAGACATTTGAAAACAAATAATTACATCCTCTTTGCGAGTATATGCTTTTTGTTTTTGTGCATCGCAATATTATTTGCTATTTATTTTGATGTACAATATATGAAATGAACTGGAAGGAATGATCTGCTGAGAAAAGTCTCATTTAAAATCCCGCAAATCGTTTGGAAAACAAATGGGGTTTTTCCTAGAAGTATGGAGATTATAACTCCCATATTTGGCTGGCAATTTTGTGAGTCATATTCCCAATATGTAGAAGACTCAAGACTGGAGAAGGCTTTTTCATTATATTATAGTTAAGGATAGTTACATCATTATCAAGCTATAACCTCCTCTTGTCATACCTATCACTCCTCATCCAGAATTATTGAAAATATAGGACTGCTCACTGGATCCTTTTGTTTCTATTACAACCACCACACTTCAGTACCTTTAAAACATACCTGTCCATAACAGTATAAACAGCAGCTCCCTAATTGCAGAATGTTCTATGTCTAACTGTATCAGGCAAGCTCAGTTCCCATTCCCATTGACAGTCAGAGTCAATGATCTTACCGAGAAGTTATCTGAGTTACTTGTTTCTAACTTACCTTCTAAGCGGATCACTGTGACAGTTCCCATCAGCTAATCAAAAGGGATGCATTAGGAGTAAAGTGGGGCTTTCTTGTCAGTTATGGCCAAGTCAGGCAGGATGTGGATGGTGAAATTGATAGCCTAACCTTTGAAAGAGTGTTTTCCACAACACAGTAGCAACAGGCACTGAATCCCATACCAGTCCAAATACAGATAATGAGCTCAGATAAATGGATCAGCTTGTTTCTGAGTGTTGCACTCCATTTACAAACACTGCCTAAAACATCACATTCTGAACTGTCAATGAATTCTAACAATTGTAGAATAACTGCAGTTATTTGCAATCACTTCACTCAACTTGGGTGCAACCAACTAGTCATCCTTTCTATTATTATTCTAATTCTAGCATTTGTGTGACCTGCGTAACTATCTTGCAGGCTGGATAATAGTTGGATGTGGTGATGAAGATGGTGATGCGAGTAACAACAATATATTTTTATTAAATACTTAGTTTAAGGTAAATGGATACCCCTTTTTCAAATGACCTGAACCATTAACAGTATGATGGCCAGCTGAGATCTAAGACTCTGGATTTGAGAAGCCCCCAGCAATCTTCGAGAGCAGCTGTGTCAGCAGTCAGATTGAGGACTAGCCAGTGGCCAGGCATATTTATTATTCTTCCTTCTCCCCACAGCAGGGTATTGTCAGCTTTGGATTAGCTGCCAAATGGTAGAGGGTTCTATTTAAACCAATGTTGGTTGACAAGATTTCATGGAGAACAGCCATTCGTTCAATCTGAACTCCATGTACTCAAGCCTTAAAACCATCTATCTCTGAAACGATGTTGCTTCTGAATCTAGACCAAATGATGCCTAGACCTTTGAATAATGATCTGATGAAGCTACTGCTTTGCACTCATTCTGTTCTGAACTGTTACAAGCAGCAAGTTCTTATAGGGCTGGCATTTTCTGCAATGTGCACCTGTTTTTATATGTTGGAAGTAAAGCTTTAATAATTTTGCATCTGCATGTGTGACTATGTAGCATTGCACAGGAGATAGTTATTTGGTCACATATAATAATAACAACGCTATTCATCATCTTTTCTTCTGATTATTATTATTATTATTGGTATTCAACCAGATCATCTATACTCCCAAAGGCCTACAAGATAAAACACAATAAAATATTCATGGTAATGAAAACCAATTATACAAAATATCCATAGCAAAAAATATTTTTTAAAATACAATCCAGCTAACACCCAAATCCCCAAACAATTCCTAGAATCAAAACCAACAACATTTATAAAATAATGTTCAAAGTTAATTATTATGGTGAACAATCACATCCCAAAAGACTTCTGGAGAGTTTAGCTTTTACTAGCTTCCAGGATAAGAAGCACATGCAGACCAGAAGCTTTTATCAAAATTACAAAACCAGCATGGTGTCATTTCAGTGCAAACTCTGCCCTTTTGTATATGTGGCTAAAACGCTGGGCTTGTCAATGAGAAAGGTCGGCAGTTCAGTGGTTCAAATCCCTAGCGCCACATAACAGAGTGAGCTCCCATTACTTGTCCCAGCTTCTGCCAACCTAGCAGTTTGAAAGCATGCAAAAATGCAAGTAGAAAAATAGGAATCACCTTTGGTGGGAAATTAACAGCATTCCATGTGCCTTCAACGTTCAGTCATGCTGGCCACATGACCACGGAGACATCTTCAGACAGTGCTGGCTCTTTGGCTTTGAAACGGAGATGAGCACCACCCCCTAGAGTCGGGAACAACTAGCACATATGTGCGAGGGGAACTTTTACCTTTATGACTTCACAGTGAATATACAAAAGTGGCAAAAATTGTCCCTAACAATGTGATGATACTTTCATCATCCCCCCTTTCCCTTGTCTTCTGTAGGGACATCTATGTAGAAGGCCATTACTAAGAATACTGTTCTAACTTCCCACGGGAACTGTTTTAAAGCCTAATTTAAAAAAAAATAAAACAATGTTTTCTAGTCATAGCCCTCCTCTACTCCCAAATATGGACTTTCATTCTCACCTTGATATACCATCAAAAACTGTTATATTTTTGACCACCTGTACTGTGTGACTAGTTTTCATATTTCATGTAGAACACATTGCAGAAATTAAACTGTGCATTGTCACTGAAGATAGATCTTCCTGCCCCAGGAAGGGCCACATCTGGCAAACTAACAGAAGCTAGGCACAAACCCTTATGGCCATTGTCTTCATGTGCCCTTCCCACACAGCAGTATCTTCAGGAGGACCCACAAGCCATGAATCTGCTCCACCATCTGAGAGACAACACTAGAACTGACAGAAAACTGCAATTAATCTTCCTTGTATTCAACTTTAATCCATTTCTTCCATTCAGACCTTAAAAGCCTCCAAATATCAGGCAGAACTTTGACACATCTCTAGATTGATGGGGGACAGCAATATAAACTTGAGTATCATCATTATAATTGATAGTATTGCACTCTGAACTGCTAAAAGACTTCTCCCTGCAGTGTCTTATAAATGTTAAATAACAAGGAAGAGAGAGCTGATCTGTATGGCATGCCACAAGAGAGTGGCCATATATCCATCCTCTGTTATTGATAGGAATTATAGACAGATGAAGGAAAGGAGTCACTGCTGAAGAATGATGCTAATGCCCAGTCCTTGAAGGCAGGTTGAAAGGGTACTATAGTCACTAACATATCTAAAAGGACCAAGACGGGTGTATTAACTCCATCAAAATCCTAAGAAAAGTCATCCACTAAAGCAGTCAGTGCTGTCTCCATCCTACAGCCAGGCCTAAACCCTAATTAAAAAGACATCAGATCATCTGCTTCTTCTAGTGTGCCCTGGAGATGGATCCCCACTATAAAGTCTAAAAAACTTGCTTATAAAGTTGAAAAAACTTCTGGATCCATAGAGCGCCTGCCTAAGGAACAGGTCAGAGGTGGGTTCTTACCAGTTCGCACCAGTTCGGTAGAACCGGTTCATCAAATCTACCGAACCAGTTTAAAGAGGTTCCACCAGTGGACCCGGAAAGCAGGCCACAGCTACAGAAGAGGGTTCCAAAAAATTTTGAAAACCCACCACTGACACACACACACGCACACACACACACACATACACAGAGAGGAGACTCACACAGAGAGAGAAAGAGAAAGGAAGGAAGAAAGAAAGAAAGAAAGAAGAGAAGAAAGAGTGAGAGAGAGATGAAAGAAAAAAGGAAAAAGGGACAGAGAGACAAAAGGAAGGAAAGAGAGAGAGAGAGAGAGAGAGAGAGAGAGAGAGAGAGAGAGAGAGAGAGAGAGAGAGAGAAAGAAAGAAAGAAAGAAAGAAAGAAAGAAAGAAAGAAAGAAAGAGAAAGAAAGAAGAAAGAAAACACATGGCTGGCGAGCCACTCCCACCTGGTCACATGGCCGGCAAGCCACTCCCACAAAGTAGGCCACCCCACAGAGTAGGTTCAAAAAATTTTTGAAACCCACCACTGGAACAGGTGTACTATCCTTGCTTTGAAAGCTGCTGGTATCAACCCATCCCCTTAGAAAAACCATTAACCATTCACAAATTAAAGCAAATCATGCCCTCCAGTTCCATGTGATACTTGCACACCAAAAGGATCATTCTTAGGTAACAGAGCCAGACAATGTCTCAGTCACCACATCAGACTCTGCACAGGATGAGTCAATTTTGGGGGAATCTAAGCAACTTTTTAGACAATGCAGATGCAAATGTGAGATCTTGTAAATATGTCCCATGCAGGATATTCATTACTATAAACAAGGCTACCAACTAACAATCCAGTTACACCACAACAGAATTAATGACATTACAGAAATACATAATTAAAAATATACAAAACTTCACCTAAAAAGAGGACACAAAAATAGGTTTTGAATTTGTGCAATATATGCTAATTTTATGTTTAGATGCAAATTAAGAAATGTTACTATAGTTTTTTTTTAAAATACAATCCATCTTTCTGTAAAGAGGAAAACTGTAGTTAGATGATTTATGTCTGATACCAAGTTATTGGTAGGCAATTTCAATATGGTTCTGTAGCTTTCAACCAGAGTGAGACTGGACTGGTTTTAAATTAACAAGGAAAATAAATTATGCCGTCCTTGCCCCCAGTTGTGAACTGCAATGCTTAGCATTCTTCATCACTGGCTGTGGAGTCCAATGATATGTGGGAATGTTTCCAGAAAAGATCAGTCCATTGTAAAAAAAATGATACTTGCCCATCCTATCTAACAATAAAGATCATTGAGTGATTTTGATTGGTCAATATCTAATTCATGGCTTACTTCATCAATATGTTATAAAGGGGAGGGGACAGCCTGGCTCTCTGAAAAGGAATGAAGATCACTATTTAATAAACACCATCGACAAAAGAAACAATGTCTTTCTCAGATCAAAAGAAGAACCTTTGGAAAGACCATAATTGAGAAATGAAGATGTCTCTTAGATTCAGCCACACGTATGCACAATATTAATTGCATTGATTTACTAATACAAGGGTTCCATTCAGGTAGAATAACTGTTGATACATTTTCTTTCACCTACATGTTTTTGGATACTCTGTCTAATTTCCTTTTTTAACTTTTGTAATAAGTGTTGGTTTTTTAATGTTGTATGCCGCCCTGAGTCCTTTGGGAGAAGGGCAGCATATAAATCCAATAAACAAACAAACATACATACATACATACAATAATATTTTTTTTATTCTTTCTCTCTTTTTCGTGTTAAGCATACAAGTTTGTAGCCATTTCTGATACTGGTACTGTACCACATAAGCTAAATTATGTACATCTCTTTCCAATAAACTCCCACCCACAAATACTTCACAATGAGTACCTGAATGATTAATGCTTATTTTAATAAGGCATAGATTGGAGTCTCAGGGAGAATGACAAGTCAATTCATTTATTCATTCATTCATTCATGACCCAGGTTAAATTTGCAATAGAACTTGCCAGTGTCTTTCTGTGGATCTTCATTGTGAAAAATGGCCTTCCTAACACTAACTAATGTTTTCAGACTTTCTTGAAGTTTTCAGAGTTCTGAAATACCAGACTTTTCTTTATTTGGTTTAACACAGAGCAATTACAATTGTTTCTTTTTAAAAATTGAGTAAAATATTGTAATTAAACATGCTTTCATCATTTATTTTCTCTTACAATACATTTGGTGCATATTATTCGCTTTCAGTCATTGATTTCTCTGCTGAAGCATTTTCACCCATACTTAGCTGTCTTTGGGGAGAAAAATACATTTCCACAGTTTACATATTTTTGCAGAAATAACATGTGCTGTCTCACCAACCCAGAATATAGTACATATCTCATGTACTATATTTGTAGATTATGATGGGTTTTGTACATGTAAAAATAAAACTATGTTGCCTTATTTTCCATTGTTGTTATCATTGTCCAAAGGGTTTGGTGGGGAGGGGGCTTAGGGGTAAATTTTGAATAATTTCTACAAATTCTTGCAACACATTTGCAAGTTATTTCCAAAACACCAATGTCCTAATTATCTTTTTTTTTAAAAAAAGATAGAGAGAGAGAGAAAGGAAGAAATAAAAACTATTTTCTTGCCATTTTATTATTTTATGTTTATTTTTGCATCCAGGGGTCTTTTCTCCCTTAGAGGAGATCGCCATAAGTAAAGTGCCTTGTTACAGAATTCTTAGATGTGTGATGGGATTTAGCCTGCTGGTGCCTCAGCTTTAGAGAAGGTCATAGGTATAGAGAGCCCTAATGCAACCCACATTATTTTCCTTTTAAGATAGACTATGTCTTATTTTTTGTTTTATAGGAGAAATAAAAGATAGAGGGAAAGTGGATTGCTCCTGTCAGTCTACCCATGAGAGCAGAAAGATCAGGGCTTTCGTTGTTTCTGTTATTGATTAGAAGGGCAACTTCTTCAGTTTGCCTGAAACAAGAGCAAAGAGAAAAATCCAGCAACAGGGAGATGCTCAGTGGCCCGGCTTTTATTGACTGCTTGCTTGCAGGTATAGATTGAACCTCAGAGGAAGAAAACCAAATCAGATATCTTTGGCTGAACCTGTTGTTTGTTTCTGTTCTAAAGAGAGAGAGCCTCTTTAAGTCCCTTTTGCTTCTCAGGAGGGACCTTCACTTGATTTACTGAGAGAGGGAGGGAAGGAGGGAGGGAGGGAGGGAAGGAGGGAGAGAGAGAGACAGAGAGAGAGAGAGAGAGAGAGAGATTAATAGCTTTCTTCAGAAATACAAATAACAGAGCCTTGCATTATTAAAACTCCAAATGTGTGAGTCTGTTGAATAATGGGAATATTTATGCTCCTTTCAGAATTACGATGGCTTCCTATGCTGTTGGCTTTTTAGAAGATTAGAATGTCTCTTTTATATGATTTTGTTTTCATACTGTTCAATAGATTTATAACTAGTTTTTATCAATAGTAAGTTTAGTGGATGAGAACCAATTTGGTGTAGTGATTAAGTCATCGGGCTAGAAACTGGGAGACCAGGAGTTCTAATCCCCTCTTACATATATTGTTACCTGGGTGATCTTGGACCTATCACATTCTCTAAGCCTAGGAAAGAGGCAATGGTGACCATTGCCAGGAAAAGTGCAGAGACATATCCAGGCAGTCCCTGAGAATCAAATATAATCGAACAAAAGAGAAAAATGTTTAGTAGGGTCACATTTGATTGCTAATTGTGTAGGACACCACCAGAAAGTCTCAGAACTATAAATTAAATTGGGAGGTTGATGCAACATGTTGGAGTAAGACTACCAAATAAATTGTTTATTTCCCAAAATCATAAATCTCCTAAGTATTAAAAAATCATAATCAGATAAAGTTCATTAACTGATTTATATTTCAGCCCAAGGACAATATAACATATAATAAATAAAGCCTAATGCATTTGTCTGAATTGAATTTTAACCATTTAGAGTTTAGAGTTTTTAGAGTTTTATTGGGATTTATAGGCCGCCCTTTTCCCTGAGGGGACTCAGGGCGGCTTACATTCGTAGGGAAAGGGGAAGTGCAATATAACATAAAAACAGTATGTGACTAAAAATAAACCGTAAAAAACACAACTTTCATTCAGCATTTAAAAATACTGTAAAAGTCTAATTCAGATTATAATTCAAAACGAGACTGGATCAAAGGGTCTGTGCAAAATACTGTCCCAAAATCTATCTGAAACAGTTTTAATAGCTTTCCTGAAGCTATAAGAGTAGGTTCCATCTGAATCCTGGATGGAAAGTTTATTTCAGAATGACACATAGGCAAATATGAAGCTCTTCTTCTGGACCCCCCGCCTCCCACCAGGTTTCAGATCAAAAGAGACCCACACCATATCTCCCAAAGAGTGAAGAGATTCAACAGAGTATAGCTAGGGGAGACAATTCCAAGTTGTTCAATGGCCTTCCATTGACTTCATTTCCAAATCATTCTCCCAGAAGGTTTTTAAGACTTTCCAGGAAAACTTGACATTTTTAAGAGGGTAATATAATAGTGTTAACTATTTCCTTGACCTTCAATGAAGTAGATGCCTGCTGTTCTTCAAAATAATGTTAAATAAAGACATCTATATAATTTATGAAGGAGTGGCTGAAAGCTAAACTGTCTAACCCAGACTGGAATTTGTGAATCATCTTTTTACAAAATATAGTCAGCATGACAGATGCTCCATCAATAGTTAAGCCTCTAACTCTCCAAATTCCTGTATTGACCCATCCAGTATTCATTCCTTGTTTTGAAATGTATCTCCCTCTTAAAAATAGAGTGATCTAAGTATCAGAGAAAAGAAGGAAGTTTGTGAAGTGAGAATTAGTTCCATCTTTTTCATATATCTACTTTAAACTAAAGAGGGATCGTTTGCTATAAAATATATTCAAACTATCACAAGAGCACTTTAACCAGTAAACAGTTGTTTAACACACAAAAGTACAACTCCTGGCCACAAAATATAATTGTTCATCCCTGCTTTAAAATGGAATACGATTCCATGCAGGTTAGCAACAGTGTATTATAAGAATATCTTTTCAAAGTACTACATGCTGAGATTTCCATCTGGAGTATTTTAAGTAAAGTAGCATCCAACCCACTCTAGCACATTGCTTTCCAGAACAACATAATTAACTCTGAAATCATATCCTTAATTTAAACAAACAAATGTAATAGGATCAGTTTCTCACATTTCTCTTAACAATATATTTGGGATAAAGGAAAACATTGCCTTCATTTACTGAAGAAAATTGAAAAGCTATAGAAAGCATTCCTATCGAGAAGTGCACAGTGTTGAGGGTTGACCCCTCCATCGAAGATATTTTTGTAGTCTCAAGAAATATATTTGGTTGTCAATACATGTTATTAACAATAACATGTGGTTGTTTTGGTCGGCCATCAATTCTAGATCAGGAATAATTTACAGAGTGGAAGAAATTTTAGAAAACCTGTGTGAGATATGAAGAATAAATTCACACCTGTTGAGATAAATTGGCTAAACAAAATTTGTTCCACTCAATAAGCAACTGCAGAGAACTAAAGTGTTTAGGGAAACTGTGAAGTGCTTTGTAGAATCCTCCTGGAAAGAAAACAGTTGAATACATTAGCCAGATGAGGAATAGATAGCTCAATGATGAATGAGTTATGTAAATATATTTTGAGAGGTGTGTCCCTCTGCATGTCAATTCAGATCGAAGAATAAAAGTACTCAAAGAAAAACACAATCCAAACACTTCACAAACAGAACACTCAGCTTGATCCTCTGTGGGACTTTGATCTCAATGGCGTACCTACCATCTTGCATAGCTGACCTCTTTGCAAATATCCTGAACATCTCCACTAGTTTTTATCCTAGCAAATAGATGTAACATCCGTAAAAAGAAGCAGAGTTCCAACCACATGTTTGTAATCTTCATGCCTGACCTACCCATCCCTCTTATAGACACCTATGCTGCACAACCTTCACTTTAAAATTTGATATTCCAGCAGCAAGTAAAATATAAATAAATTCTTAGACTTCTATTATAAGATAAAACTCTTGCAGAAAAATACATCCTTGTTTTGAGAGTCTGGTTCTCTGTGCATATGTTCTGTCAATCAGCGTATATGCATGTAGCACATGAACTACCTGACCCTGATCCTTATACTCCAGTAGATAATGAAGCCAAAATATTATCAGTGGCTGTCTAATGCCAGCGCTGGAATCAGACGTATCAAGATATGGAATCTATAATTCTCTAAACTGCTATGGATATAAGAAACCGTAATGTTTTCGAGTAAAGTCTGGAAAATTACTTCAGTGAGATTTTTACAAGAAACAAAGAATAAGGACCTTAACACAGAACCTGAGAATAGGCATCTAAATTTAAGTGGGACTTTTTTATACAGATAAATATATAATGCAATATTGCTAACAACCATGGTCAAAAACAAAAAATTTAAAAATGCTCTTCTAAAACTCCCAGGAAGCAATACTTCAAAACTTGTCTCGATTTTGAATTCTTTGGGAAAGATTTGAGAAGGGACCCTCTTAAACTGCAGCTTAGTCTGTTGGACACTTCTGCATAGAGATCCACTGATGTAATTCCCCATTTTGTAATATTGGGATTTGGGGGGTAGACATTTTGGAAGTTATAATTATAACACATTTGAAAATATACCAAGTTGAGGGGCATTCATTGGAAAAAAGGAGTTTATTCCTCTTTGGTAATCTGCAAAAGATGAACTACCTGTTAGCAATGAATGTGATGTAGCAATTATATGGAATCTGTAGCGGGGAATGAAATTGTGAATTCACTGTACCCGAGGGATCTACCAACAAAGGTTCTGGAACAGAGTATTCATTTTATCTAGGAAAGAAATGGAATAGATCAGTCTATCACCAGGAGAGGCCAAACATGTCAAGCTTATATTATCTCCCAGCACATGAAGGCCAGTGAGATTCCATGCTGACAATAGCAGTCATCAGAGGAATATACAGTGAATGAAGATGGATGAAAAGAACTGGGTTTTTTCCCCATTTTGCTAGCACTCCTTCCCCCATTATAGTTTCAATTATAAGTCATTTTTGTACAGTAGCTGAATTATTTTTAGCAGAATTTAATCTTCAGCAAATGCTGCCAGACTGGGAGCACTGTAAACAGAAAGCTGCTCTCTCGCATGCTGTGGAGAAACCCCTAGAGTACAAGATCTACCCCAATAAAGCAATACTTGATGGTTTATTTTTAATACACTTGAGATCTATGGCAACAAAGGAGCTCAATCTTGATCCCAAGTCCACTTTCCAGAGCAACCTCATTAAAGAGTCATAACACCAATCAACTTTATGGCATGGAGCAAACAAAAATGCATAGTCCTCTCTAGCATCCAATATCACTGCTATTTAATAGATTGAAACTAAGATTTTTGAGAGGTATCATGAGGATTGCATTAAATATAGGCTGAAATCTTAAATTTCAATCCAGCCTTCCTCTACTCCTATGCTATATGGCTTTTTCTTAACCATTATCAAATGAAATTCTAGTGTGATGATACCCATGAAGCCTTCAACTTTGTGCTTGTGTGAGCAAATTATCAGAGCTGTCGTCTTTCTATAAATATTGATGGGGGGGTGGAGTGCTGGCTTTGTTGCTGTAAGCAGGTTGGTTAGCTGTGTTGTTACATCTTGATTATGCAACACCACACACACACACACACACACACACACACATATATATATATATATATGATTTTTACAACCCCCGGTATGCCCAAATATGGGAGGAAGATCACTACTTCCATTCTCTGTCCTTCGGCTCGTCACAAGAGACCATCCAGGCAGAAACCCAATATTTTTACTGTTGCCTTTTTGTTACATTTTGTTGTATTTGTGCTGATAAATAATCTATACTAGATAATAAATAACCTATACTAGATAATAAATAATCTATACTATGCTGATCTATACTAGTCTCCCTTTATTTATTTATCAGCATATATATACACCCCTGGTAGCTCCGATCATGCTCTGCTCGCACAAGCACGAAGCCGAAGGCACTAGCCTGAAGATGGCGAGTGGAACCTCGTCGAAACCAAGATACTCTCAATCTTACACAGGAAAAGACCCTAATACGCCAAGACCTGCATATATATGTGTGTCTGGGTCTGGGTCTGTATATGTCTGTGTGTATGTATATACACACATGTATTTGTGTATGTATGTATGTATGTATGTATGTATGCATGCATGCATTGTGTCACAACCCCTGGTATGCCCAAATATGGGAGGGAGCATACTGCTTCCCTTTTCTTGTCTATCTATCGGCTCACCCTAGGAGCCATCCAGGCAGAAAGTCATTTTTTATGTTGCCTTTTTTATATTTGTGTTGTATTTGTGCTGATAAACAAATAAAGGGAGACTGGTATAGATCTATTTCAAACTATTTAGCTCTCATCAGCTAGCATTACCCTTACTGGGAATCGAACCTGGGCTGTATTACATATCAGGCAGTTGTGTTAACCACTAAGCCACAGGCTCTCCTACTTTATCAGCTAAGCCAGGGAAATAGGTATGTATTGTGTCACAACCCCTGGTATGCCCAAATATGGTAGGGAGCATGCTGCTGTCTTAGCTGATAAAGGAGGAGAGCCTATGGCACGCACGCACACGCACGCACACGCACGCACACAATACATGCATGCATACATACATACATACATACATATACATAAATACATACATACATACATACATACATGTGTCATCACCTAATGGCCTCTTTATACATTGCTCTGTGTGTGTGTGTGTGTGTGTGTGTGTGTGTGTGTGTCTTTGTGTCTGTGTGTGTCTGTCTGTGTGTGTGTGTGTCTGTGTGTTTGTGTACACACACACACACACACATGTATGTATATATACAGACATACACACACACATACATACACACACCAATATATATAGAGACGCCATTAGGTGATTATAGGTGACTACAGAGACAGAGAAAGGGAGGGAGGGAAGGAAAGAGTGAGAGAAAGAGAGAGAGAGGTACAATCAATTAAATATATCTATCTAGCCATTGTGAAAGCAGGATAAGGCAATCTTTATTGACTGGTTAGGTTAATATCAAAAATTTTCTTATTTACAGTCAAGATCCAGAAGCATGCAGTCAGAGTCCTAATTAGTTTTACAATCAACAATGAGTTTTTCTGCCTTACAGCAAGAAACCATTACCAAGGCTTTCATTTCCTACCTATCTTGCCTGCTTCCCCAGAAGTGTAAGGTTTATTTTATATTTTGCTATCCTTTTATCTGATTTAGATCCCCTAGCCTGAAGTTGTGCACATAAATGTTGCTTCATTACCTGTTCAATCCACGTTCTTCCTCTAGTATGTGGCCCTATTTGATAAGAGAGAAAGAAAGAAAGAAGTTGTTTTCTGATTTAAGGATAATGTATTTCCCTTGACAGTTTTCATGGCAGTTTTCAAACTTTGAACGAGACAGTCGCCTTACCTATTGGAACAGAAATAGGAAGTGGGGAGAGAAAGAGATAATCCTTAAATTTTATTATCCTGCACAAAGTTATTGAAATCTTGAGATATTAATCCAGGTAGATGATCCGATATTAATTCTTTGGGTAGCCTAGAAAAGGAACATATATCTTTAATAATAATTTAGGCTGAACTCACCAATAACATGTAGACAACTGGGAGTCATTACAGTTTGATTTCCATCTGAAACTAGACATACAATAAACCGGGCAAAATCAATAACAAGTAACTCCTGTGGGCCCTATGGCTGCCAGCAAGCTTCTAGTTAGAGAGAATGATATGTCTTGATATTCAGGGAACAATTCTCAACAACTATAGAAAGACTGTTGATAGACAGCTAAGAAGACTGACATGTCAAACTTCTGTAAAGAGACAGGAGAATTTGAAGGTTTAGTACCTGAACTTTTGCAATGACTTTTCTTATTTTTATAACATATAAACCTGTATCGATATATTTAAACCTATATATAAATCTGCATTTATGACTGATTATAATTATAATGCAACTTCCTGTCATGATTCTTCTAAAGGGAATAAGGCAACTTTATTTAAGGCAAATCAAGTTAATCTATCACACAGGATACTTCTGTGGAAAGTAAAGAAAGGAGTTGTGAGTATAATTGTATGTTATTATGAGGCTCTGAAAGAAGTTGGCATTTTAATATAACAAATAAATTTATAAATGGTGATGGTGACTCTGCATTAAATACCAGGTCTTAGAGAATAGCAATGAAGTTTTTACATCCCTAGCTTTTCCATAGACTTACCAGAGAAGCAGAATGTGAGGTTAAATAGACCTTTAGAATTCTTCATGATTTTTCTGATTTGATTTATCTGTTTGGATTATTTTTTTAGAGTTATGGATTACTCTAATTTTGCCATTTTGGGCAGCTGGTACAAACTTGGATGGAACTAAATGTAATCCATAACATTTTATTAACAGAACAGTTAAAGATAGCTAAATGACTGGATTTTATTATGGTAGTTTAATATTAATCCTAGTTTTAGAAGCGTCTATTGTGGTTCCCTACTTAATGCTATCAAGGAAGGCCTAAGGGTTTTAAACTGAAGGTATTAATATTTATCCTGATTTAACTACTATGTGAGTTAAAAGAAGTATATATTCTAGGTAATCAAATGTACAAATATAGACTGAAAGATTATTGCCTTGGCAACATTTTAGAATAAATATATAATTGACAAAGTGATGCAGTTTCAAAATAAGTTTTATTTATTTAAAACATTTATATAGCAACATTAATCAATTAAATGTTTTCTAATTGTTGTATTAAGCCATGGTTTATTTTATCCAAAGCATCTAGTAGAAGTCATATTGTATTACATTTTATACTGTTCTCAACAATCAACTATTGTTCACATTTTAATGACAATATTTGGTTTCACAAATCACAGTAAGCCAAAATTTAGCCAATCACACTGAAAGGGTTCACAAGAGAGCTAAGAAAAAAGACTAAGGCAAGCAGCTCTCTTCAAGTATCTGACAGGATGTCATATAAAAGAGAAAAAGAATATTCTTTCTCCTGCCAGCCCAGAAGATGTGACTGAATTTTACTGACTCAAAGTAATCTATTTATTTATTTAAACATTAGCAGAACATTCTTAATATAAGGATGTTCAGTCTTCAAGTAGAAGCAGATTATTTTAGGAATATGCAGTCTTTGGATTTTCTGCATCAAAGAGGAAGAGGATTAACCTGCCATTTCTGGTTTTTTTTTTTTTAAAAAAACTTTTTGATTTTTATAGCAGTGGTCTCCAACCTTGGCAGCTTTAAGACTTGTGGACTTCAAGCTGGCTGAGGAACTCTGGGAATTGAAGTCCGCAGGTCTTAAAGTTGCCAAGGTTGGAGACCACTGTTTTATAGCATGTCTTTTACGTTTCCCAAACTGTCCCTTCTGTGCTTGTCCAGCTAAATTTCCGTGCACCTGGGATTTTTGACATTTTGTTTTTAAAACTGCAAGCATATATTTTTATTTACCATATGCAGTGAAAACCATCTTTATTATCTTGTGAAGTACCACAGTACACATGTCTAACACATTTCTTCATATTTTTTTTTATCTTGACAGTTTTGTTCACAGATTTACTTGATCTGGAGGTCTGGAGTATCTTTCAAAAATGTCCTCTTAATGTCAGCATCACTCCATTACATAATTAGGAAAGAAAGACTAAGAGACTCCATGGAAAGGAAATCCAAAGTACTTTTACTAATTATAAATGGCAAGCGAGCAGTTGCGAAGCAAAGTCTGCTTAATTAGGCGCGAAAGCGATTAATATATAGAATAGCCCATTCCCCACCCCTTAGGATCATAGCTCCAGGCCAATCATAAGTCCTTCAAGTGTCAGGTGTGAGATAACTTCAAAAAGACAGGCCGAAGATGGAATGTCAAGGCCGTTGATGCAGGCGGGAAACACTCACGCATGCGCAATCCCAACATCTGGTACATCCTAGAACATTCCTCCAGCACATCAAATAACCCCTCCCAAATACCAGCCCCCCCTCCCTGTTTCATGGCAGCTGAAGCAACAGCAAGGCAGAAGCTGACATCCGGCCGTCCCCCGGAAAAAGGCTGTTAGGCCTGGGAAAAAAAAAAACGAAACAGACAAACGACAAAACACAAAAAGAAGAGGGAGGGGGAAAAAGAAAGTCAAGGCTTGTCGGGATAAGCAGCATAAAATTCCTGAAGTAGACGGGGAGCCCGAACATGGGATTTATCAACCCATTCTGTGTGGGAGGGAGGAAAGTGCTTCCAAGCCACCAGGTATTGGATGCGATTACGGTGCTTGCGGGAATCAAGAATGGCACGAACTTCAAAATGACGTTCCCCATCAACTAGTAACGGAGCAGGCGGAGGTTCATCTGGGGGGCGCAAGTGGGAAACCCGAACAGGTTTGATGAGGTTGATGTGGAACACCGGGTGGATTCTGTTGAGGTGTTTTGGCAATTGTAAACGAACAGAAACAGGATTGATGACCTTTACAATAGGGAAAGGGCCAACATATTTGGGTCCCAATTTCTTTGACTTCTGCGTAGTGTGCAGGAACCTCGTGGACAAATATACCAAATCTCCAGGCCGGTATTCATAGGGCTGAGTGCGCTTCTTATCTGCTTGCTTCTTATGGGCTTTATGGGCAGCGTCCAAAGTGGAAAGGGTCAGTGGCCAAATGCAACTGAGACGCTCACTCCAGTCCGCAATTGAAGGGACTTGCGGTTGGTCACTAGGCAATTCGGGAATAGGAACAAAATCTTGACCGTAAACGACCCGAAAAGGGGTGAACCCCGTGCTGGAGTGAACCGAGTTGTTGTAGGCCACCTCAGCATGTGGTAACAAGTCGACCCAATCGTCTTGTTGATAATTGATGAAACAACGTAAATATTGCTCAAGAACGGAATTTGTACGTTCACAGCCGCCATTAGTCTGAGGATGGTAGGCGGAGCTAAGGGCCTGGGCGGAGCCAATGTGTTTGAGAAATTCCTTCCAAAAATTAGATGTAAATTGGACCCCACGATCGGAGATAATATGGTCGGGCACTCCATGCAAACGGTAGATGTGGGAAATGAACAGTTTAGCTAATGCCTTGGCAGAAGGAATTTTGTGACAAGGCACGAAATGAACTTGCTTGGAAAACAAATCAGTGACCACCCATATAACGGTATGCCCCTGGCTTTCGGGAAGCTCAACAATAAAGTCCATAGAAATCTCCTTCCAAGGGGCAACCGGGCGAGCGACGGACTGGAGCAGTCCTTGCGGTTTCCCTGGCGGTCTTTTGGCGGCAGCGCAAACTGGGCAACTGGCCACATAAAGTTCAATGTCCTTTTTAAAGAGGGCCACCAGAATTGTCTCTTCACGAGATGCAAAATTTTTACAAATCCAAAATGACCCGCCAATCTGGAGTCATGAGCGCGACGAAGGACCACAAGCCGTAGGGACGCGGGGATGTATAATTTAGCACCAATCCACGGTAGATCGTCCCTCATGGTGCACTCGTCCCGATGGTTCAGGAACCAGTTGTCGTGAGGAAGAGCTTTTTTAAGGTCAGAAAGTAGATCTTGAGGCACCTCCCTCTGTGCTTGGGTCTGTTGACGCGTGAGTACCGGAGCTGCCAGGAGCGGTTGGACGATACTCAGTTTAGAGCAATTATATTGAGGTAATCTGGACAAAGCATCTGCCATGAAGTTCTTCCCTCCCGGGATATACTTTAGAGTGAAATTGAAACGGTTGAAATATTGGGCCCATCGCATTTGTTTGGGGGAGAGACGACGAGGCGTCCGCAACGCTTCCAGGTTCTTGTGGTCAGTCCACACCTCAAATGGGTGTTTAGCGCCCTCTAGGAAATGGCGCCATGTAGCCAGGGCCCAACGGACCGCAAACGCCTCCTTTTCCCAAACCACCCAACGCCTCTCCGTGTCAGTGAGCTTCGGGAGGTGTACGCGCAAGGCTGCAGGTTACCTTGGTCGTTGGCTTGCAGCAGAATGGCCCCTACGGCGACATCACTGGCATCAGCCTGGACGACGAAAGGCCGGTCTAGGTCAGGATGCTTAAGTACTGGTTCAGCGGCAAAGAGGCGTTTAAGTTTCTCGAATGCCGCCTGGCATTCCATGTTCCAGTCCAAAGGCTTATTAGATTTAGGTTTTCGGGTCGCCTTTCGTCTTGAGCAAATTAGTAATAGGAAGAGCAATCTTAGCAAAAGAGGGAATGAACTGACGGTAGAAATTAGCGAAACCCAAAAAATTTTGCAATTGTTTACGAGTTTTGGGCGCGTCCCATTCAGTGACCGCCCTCACCTTCTCAGGGTCCATTTCAATGCCATCAGGTGAGATGCGATAGCCAAGATAGTCAATTTTAGTTTGGTGAAACTCACACTTAGACAATTTGGCATAGAGGTCAGCGGCGCGGAGTTTTTTCAAAACAGTGCGCACCAGAGCGACGTGGTGGTCATAGGTGCGAGTATAGATAAGGATATCGTCCAAATATACGATAACTCCTTTGTACAGATGATCGTGCAAGATGTCATTAATAAGTTGCATGAAAACAGCAGGAGCCCCCTGTAGGCCAAAAGGCATGACCCGGAACTGAAAGCAACCAAGAGGGCAGTTGAAAGCAGTCTTCCATTCGTCTCCTTCCTTAATGCGGACTCTATAGTAAGCTTCCCGGAGGTCCAATTTAGTAAAGATGCGGCCCTTCCCTAGCTGTGCCAACAAGTCTTTCATTAACGGGAGTGGGTAGAGATTCTGAGTTGAGATAGCGTTAAGGTTTTTAAAATTACAGCACAAACGAAGAGAACCATCCTTTTTTTCACGAAAAAGTACAGGGGCAGCCACTTTGGGTCGAGCCGGTTCAATGAAACCACGTTTCAAATTTTTGTCAATGAAAGAGCGCATTTCCTCCATTTCCCTGGGTGACATGGAGTAAATCTGGGGTTTAGGGAGCTTAACCCCGGGTAAAATGTCAATGGAGCAATCAGTAGGCCTGTGGGGGGGCAGATTGTCCGAAGATTTTTCGCTGAAGACTTCCTTAAGATCCCAATACTCTTTCGGAATTTTCTCCTCTCCTGCAATCCTCTCCTGCCCTCTAGCGGCCACTTCAGGAATGTCAGTTATAGGTTGGTCCGGAGAGCCCTCCCCCACTGGAGGCACCTTCGAGCGAACGCGTAAGCCTCCAGTCCGCCAATTTATGTGAGGGTTCCACTTCCGGAGCCACGGGATGCCCAAAATGAGTGGCCTGTCCATGCCAGGTGTGACCACAAAGGAAATTAGTTCAGTATGGGTACCCATCTTCATTTCCAAAGGCTCCGTAAAAAAATGGGCGGGCCCCCCCCCTGCAATAGATCCATCTATTTGGCAAAACACAATTGGGGTTTTCAAAGTGCGCAATTTGAGGCCCAATTTTTCCACCATGGCTGGATTGATCATGGACCGGGAACAGCCAGAATCGAGTAAAGCCTGAAGGGTGGCAGGTTGCCCCTCAGGGGGTACTTTTAACTCTATGGGGATTAGCAGGGGCCCCTTGTTTGAACTCACCCAGTGAGGCGATGTGTCGTCATCGGAGTCCTCAGAAGAAGAGGAGTTGGCGTCCGCGTCTCCCTCTAATGGCTGGGCAAAAGGAGGGGGGTTGGAGTCCACAGCGAAAGCAGTTTCTTTCTTCTTCTTCTCTGAGACTCTACCAGACTTTTCCTCACGTTTGGGGGGGAGTTGAGCAGAGATGGGCATTTTAGCACGACACTTGGGGGCGGTGTGCCCTAATTTTCCACAACGGAAGCATGTTAAAGGTCTGGAGAGGCCTGAAGGGGGCCCCCTCCCTTCACCTCGTCGTTTGAAGAGTGATTGACTGGCTTGAGGGGGGGCGGACTTAGCAGCCCTCTCTTTCCGCTTCCTCCTTTCCTCTTTAGCATAACGGAGCCTGGTTAAGTCGAGTTCAGCGTCCGCTGCGTGCTCAAACCACGTGATCAAACGTCTGGGGCAGGTTACGATTGACACATTGCTGATAAATGTCTTCATCTAACCCCGAAGCAAATTTGTCCAGCAGGGCGTCCTCCCCCCAGCCTCTCATGTATTGTGAAAGACACTGAAATTCCTGGATGTATTGGGCGACAGGTCTATCGTCCTGTTCAAAGGTTATAAATTTCAATTTGCTCCGCTTCTCCGTTAAAGGGTCATCAAAACGTTGGCGGAAGGCCTCCATAAAGCGGTTGAAATTCCCCAAGAGGGGAGAGCCAGACATATGCAAAGCAGTGACCATTTGGCCGCTTCACCATCCAAAGATAAAAGAACCATTCTGACCCTCATGACATCAGTCTCAAATCTCGGCCATAAATTTCCATGTAATTAAACACTTGCATAAGAAAAGAGGCCAGGCCAGCAGAATCACCATTGTAACGCACAGGCAAGGGAGGGATTTTAGCCATCTGGTGTCTTCGGGGGGGTGGGCCCCCTTGGTCAGCAAAACCTCTAGCCGCAGGGGGTGAAGCAGGCCGAGGGGGGAGGGGGAGACGGTGGGCGTGGGTAATGTTGCTGCCAACTTCTCCAGTCTCTTTCATCGTCCCCCCTTCTTTCCCCAAAGTATCTTTGACCCCAATAATCAGGTAATTCACTCCTCTGGGGTTTTCTCATGGGGCCCTGTTGCTGCCAGCTTCTCCAGTCTCTTTCATCATCCCCCCTCCTTTCCCCAAAGTACCTTTGACTCCAATAATCAGGGAATTCACTCGTCTGGGGTTTTCTCACGGCTCCCGGCTCCAGTGAAGGTTGTCGGGTTGTCTTTGGGTGATTTCAGCATTCCAACTTGTCTCTGCCTCTCTTTGACCCACCGAAGTCGACCATCAGGGTGGGGGAGGGTCAGGCTGGCTGGAAATTTGCAGTTGAAATAAATCTTCGTGCAGGGAGAGGTCGGGTGGGCCGGGCTCGTGTAGCGAAAGGTCGGGAGGTCCTACTCCGCTGGAATCTGCACCTCCATGGCCCCCTCCTCCTCCCTGATCGGAGACAACATTACCTCCCTTCTCGGTAGACGTAAATCTCCTGGAAAGGGTTTTGGCAGACTTTGCTTCTTGTCAGCATCACTCCATTACATAATTAGGAAAGAAAGACTAAGAGACTCCATGGAAAGGAAATCCAAAGTACTTTTACTAATTATAAATGGTAAGCGAGCAGTTGCGAAGCAAAGTCTGCTTATTAGGCGCGAAAGCGATTAATATATAGAATAGCCCATTCCCCACCCCTTAGGATCATAGCTCCAGGCCAATCATAAGTCCTTCAAGTGTCAGGTGTGAGATAACTTCAAAAAGACAGGCCGAAGATGGAATGTCGAGGCCGTTGATGCAGGCAGGAAACACTCACGCATGCGCAATCCCAACATCTGGTACATCCTAGAACATTCCTCCAGCACATCAAATAACCCCTCCCAAATACCAGCCCCCCCTCCCCGTTTCATGGCAGCTGAAGCAACAGCAAGGCAGAAGCTGACATCTAAATTTTATTTTACACACTAGTGTATGCTGCACATAAATCTCTTCCATAACTTGTGATGAAAAAGTGTGTAAACCGAAAGGATCTACCCTGTTTCTTCAGCCAATTAAACCAGTTTTATATACCTTCTTTCATTTTTTTCTATCTGAGAATTGGAATATTTCATTTCAAAATATGTGCTTTTCAAAATTGGCATGACATTAAATTAAGGAAATGTGTTTTGATTTGTACCACCAGAAATTAGTCCATTTAATTGGAAACTATTATATGTATTTTGTGCATGGGCATCGCAGAAGGAGTAAGGGTTGGTGGGAAGGGTTTTTTAAGAAGCTAAGAAGGCAGCTATAACTATGCAATCAAAGCCCCCACCTGGTTTTTTGGTCAGGTAATGGGTCCCATATAGGGACACACTGGCTCAGTGGCTAAGATGCTGAGCTTGTCCATCAGAAAGGTTAACAGTTCAGTGGTTTGAATCTCTATTGCCATATAATGGAGAGAGCTTCCATTATTTGTCCTAGCTTCTGCCAACCTAGCAGTTCAAAAGAATGAAAAAATGCAAGTAGAAAATAGGAACCACCTTTGGTGGGAAGGTAACAGTTGGCATTTTAACATAACAAATAAATATATAATGGTGATGGTGCTCTGCATTAAATACTAGGTCTTAGAGAATAGCAATTAAGCTTTTACATCTCTAGCTTTTCCATAGGCTTTATAGAGAAGCAGAATGTGAGGTTAAGTAGACCTTTAGAATTCTTCATGATTTATCTGATTTGATTTATCTATATGGATTGTTTTTTGCACCTTCATGCTGGCCATATGATCCCGGAGACCTCTTCAGACAGCGCTGGCTCTTCGGCTTTGAAACAGAGATGTTCGTGGGAACAGCCAGATAAGGGTTTTAGGGATGTGGGAGAGATCTGCTCTGTGTCATTTCCTGCTGTACAAAAAAAAACTCTAATCTGCCAATCTCTTCATTCTTCCCTCCAACTCTAACTGGAAATTCCACTACACTTTAAAACAAGTTATAAAACATAACTTGTTTTTAAGAATGGCTTGTTGACCCCAGTTAGAATCTATGGATTGACAGATAGAGCTAAGCTACAAACCAGTAGCAAAGTTCATGCAACCACTTCGTGCTTAACAAAACCACATTATGGCTTTGCGCAATGTGTGAATTCTGTTTGGAGAAAGCTTTTGAATTTGTAACGCTGCCGATATCATGTGTTGTTTTCAAGCAGACATTTTTCATTGTCACATATAATATTTATAAACATCTGCATGAAACATTTAGGTAGTTCCCTAAAATGTAGTTTGTGATGTAGCAATCAGAAATATGGTTTAGATTACAAGCATATTGTCTGTGGGCACCAGCACTCTTGCAGACATTTCCCTGGTTGCAAAATCTCTAACACCTCTTTTTCTTTTTTTAAATATTCTTTCAAATCATCATAAAGTAACCAGAAACCAGGCATGCTGCAAATCAAAGAATCAGCCATCTTGATTTACAAAAATACTTTCAGACTCCACTTACACAAAGCCTATTCCATCAGTATTCATGGAAAATAAAAATGGTAGGTAGCCACAGCCCTGCCTTTGTTTAGAAGAGAACTCAAGAGGCAGTAGCCTAACTAGTGGGATGGACAAACATACTTTGGGACAATAGACAGCATATCAGTGGCAGGAAGCATCCCCATAGAGGATCAGGGGGTGGGTATGTCAAAACCTGCAAAATGGTAGGCATGGAATTGCTGTCAGAATGTACTACAACACAGATGAGATTTCTGTCACAATGCTGTGATTGTTATCATGACACTTTAACCACTCCTCTCCTCCATAGATGTCACTGAACATCCCCACTAGTTTATATTCTGGCAAGCAGGTGCTTGATGAGTGGCCAAGTCCATCTACATGACAGCCATTCTATGCATGTGTCTGCGCTCCCTCTCTATAGCATCCATCTCATGAAAGGACTTGCAATGTGCTTTCCAAAGTTCCTACCCACCCCTAAAGACTGCCCATCCTGACTAAAAAGGCAAGGAGGCAAATTTAGGGACCTCAGTATAACCAGAGGTGGGTTGCTCCCGGTTCGGCCCAGATCAGGCAAACCGGTAGTAGTGGTGGTGGCAGGGAGTAGAATAGTGACTAATACAGAATATTATTTGAAGGAGGAAAGAGTTGGTACACAGTGGACAGTCCCTTGCTGTAGTGTTTGGTATATAGCATTTGTTATTCTGTTGTGGTTATTTTTCTTTGGCTTAATGGACTATATCCATATTACACAAATGCATTATATATGTCACCATTCTTCAGCTTCCATTGGCCACATTTAATGGATTTTTACAAATGGTAAATTTGGGCCTAGATTGAAATACCTCAGTATTTAGGTGTAATTCTCACTAACGTAGTTAATCTACATCAGCAGCAAAAACAAAACTAGCATGTCAAAATTAGCCCTGTATTAATCTTTCTCCTGTCTGTTTTCTCCATGTAAAGACTGTTGTTATTGGTGGTATATATTCATTGATGGTAAAAGCACCTTGAAACATAAAGTGCTACTGTTCAGATACAGGTTGACATCTACTTTTTATGGAATTATGCTTAAATAATGCCTAAACTAATCTCAGTAAGGCTTGCTATGACATACAGTGTAGCAACTGGCCATATGTCCTCACAATACTCCAGGTTTGTTTGCCTCTAAGTCAGCAGCTGGGATAGCACATTGCACAATATAGTTTGTTGAATCATAATTGTTTGGCTGGGTTCACACAAACATGCTAAATCATAAATCTTAGTTTATAAATCACAATAGCTGAGTACACATATGCAGACCAAAATTAAACAAATGTGACTTGGTGCAACCTAGTCCAGTGACTTTGCTGCTCATGCCTATTTCATTATAGAAGTTCTGCTTCTCTTGTGCTCAGAAACCTGTTCTCATTCTTATTTATTTTCCTATTGTTGTGGCCCGCCAGTAGCCTGTGGAGCTGGCAGCAGAGTCCGACAGTGAGGAGTTGGGGAGGAACAGGTGCCAGTCCTGAGGGCTGAGGAAAGCTCAGGCTCCGCCTCAGAAGCAGAGAAGAAGCTAGACAGCAGCAAGACAGAGGAACAGCTGCAGCCCCTTCCCAGTGTGTGCATGCGCAGAGCTGCCAGAAGACAAGAACAATTAAGAAAGCAGGGTTGACTTAAGAGTAAAGCCAGACCTTGGAGGTGATTGGCCCCTCTCATAGGAAACAAAAGAGGAACAAATAAGTTCATTTGGTTGTGTCAGAGAGAGAAAAGATCTGTTTGTAACTATAAGAGACGCTGTGCCAAGTTTTGTCCTTGCCCTGTGTTTAGAACTAGTTATTTGGCAGCTCGGCAAATGAGATAAGGTTCATATTTGATAACACCTCTGAAAGACTGTTTGATAGCCTCCTGACTGTGAATGAAAAGGAATTCACAGTCATGTAAATAAAAAGGGTTTTGACGGACCAGACTCCATTCATTGTTTGTTAAGGAAGCCTGGTCAACACCCATAGCTCTGTGATACTTCCATCTTATTTTATATCGAACATATTATGGTGGAAATTGAAGGACTCATAATGCCTATTTTTCAGTGTGAGAAATGTGGATAGGTGTCCTTCAACCCACCCAATCACCCATCCACCCCACAAAATGGTATGGTAAAAACTGATTAATAAAATGTTTCCTCCCTATCAATCTCCTGCTTCAATTTGCAACTCAGTATTACATCTTTTGAAAGAGTCGCAAGAGATTCATCATCATACTATTTGTTTAATCTTTCACATTCTGGGAAGATAACAACGAATTATTTTTTTACCTACCCAGTCATCTTTGACTATGGATATTCTTTAAGAAATTGTTTCTATCACAGCCCAAGTTTTCAACAGATTTTATTTCTTTTTCATCAAAGTAAGTTTTCTACCTTGCTTGCCTCCATTTCACTATAGCAACTCATAGTCTTATTTTCTCCCATGTGTAAATGTACACATTTTTTTAAAACCCATCACCCGTTTACCTGTTGTATCATTTAGACATACAACCCAAAATTAGAAATGTGAGTATATCTGTAACACACTTTTGTTTGTGTTAGCACCATCTGTATGTGTAATGGCACTTCCAGAGGACCAAAACGTTTCCATTTGTTTGGTCTGAATTTTTCATAGCAACAAATGTCAAAAGGCCATGCAATTCAACAGGAGATGATAGTCTTCCATCAGTGCCTCGCTTCGTGTGTTTTCAGAAAAGGGCAACCACTTGTTTACTGCCAATGTGAAATCTAAAAGCCTTTGGTTAGGCATTCAAATTCCTATAATCTGGGCAAAATGATTTAACTGAGAATAATTATAGTCTTCTCCAAACTCAATCTTGTGACATTGTTCTTAAATGATGGAGGTTATGTCTTCTAACACAGAGCACCTTTCGAAAGAAGAATTATCCCTTTCCCATGGTGCTCAGAGCCATGAGGAAGTGTTAGCACATCATTACCATCACTTAGGGCTAATATTGATTGCACTTTTGCTTCATTTATTCAGAACTAAAAGATGTTTCTTGGTTATTTTATATCTTTCAGGAACTATAGACTTCAGCTATTGAGTGCTGTGGTGAAATGGGAAACCTGCCCAAAATGATTTTTCTTCTTTAGGCAATGCCAACACTAATGAGATGTACTAATTACATGGCCTACTAATTAACTGCTAGAAAGTCACTCAAGAATGTACAGAAATAAAATGAATTTTATTCTTGGAGAAAAAGTAATAATTATGTGGCTATTATCCCTCATAGCACATTGAGGAAACTAATGTGTCTTGAATTTTAGATGCTGAGCAGTGAAACTTTGACTCAAAACATTTCTTTGGAAACTAGACTGGACATTTTTTCAAGCATTAAGTCATTGATATAATTTGGTAGCCTTGTATGATTTTGTGACAGAAAATATTGCATTGTTAGTTCAATTGCATTTGAAAGCTTTCCTTTGCCTAAATTAGCTTCCATATTAAGAGTTTCTGCACAAGCCTTCACAGAAGTTTTTTGTTGTCTGTTTGTTTTCTGTTTAGCCTAGTTTGACTTTTCATATGATGGCATTCATCTAGATCACTCTAATAAAAATATCAGCAAAACTATATGTCTTGCCTCCATAAGGAAAGTGGCACTGCTGTCATATTTATTTAATTGCTAATGCTAATTTCATTCATCAATTTAGAAATCAGTATAAAAATGACAAAACAGCTTTAATCTATTTATCTCCCATGCTGAATCAAGCTGGAAATGAAATCAGTTTAAGGAATAGCTCTCTGAGTTTCAATACATTTCAGCACCAGCAATAAATCAAGTCAAGTATTGTGTCTGAACAGCACTTACCCTGGGCCTCAGTTAGTGTATTCCCCTGATTCTTTGATTTTCCACTATAGGAAAACAACTAAAGTCATGCTTGTCTCTGCAGGAAGGTCTTTGTATCCATGTAGTTTCCATATATCAATCATTTATATGACTCTTCTATTTAGGCCAGTGATTCTCAAACTCTGATCCATGGACTGCTTGGGGAGGAGGGGGTGATGTCATCATGGTGGCCTGTGAATGTTTGAAGAACTGTTGTGATTTAAATCTTGATTTAATCTTGGGGGTCCGTGACAGTGGTGGAATTCAAAAAATTTTACTACCAGTTTTGTGGGTGTGGCTTGGTGGGTGTGGCATAGCTTGGTGGGCATGGCTTGGTAGGTATGGCAGGGAAAAGATACTGTAAAATCCCCATTCCCTTCCAATCAGCTGAGACTCAGGGGGCAGAGAATGATGGGGGTAGGGCCAGTCAGAGGTGGTATTTACCGGTTCTCCAAACTACTCAAAATTTCTGCTACCGGTTCTCCAGAACTGATCAGAACCTGCTGAATACCACCTCTGTTCCATGGCCTGTGGCCACAAAAGGTATTTAAAGGGTATCCATGGTGAAGAAAAGTTTAAGAACCACTGATTTAGGTCATAGGTTATCAGTCTTACAAACAACTGTGGGCAGTTTTAGGTCTCTTGTTATCATTAGACCTAAATATGTCCATGTCATTAATCTGTTTAGAAACCAAGTAAAAACAGTAGGCATCTTCAACACTTCAACCAGTATATTTTCACTTCAAGATCAGTGGTGAATTCAATTTTTTTTTACTACCGGTTCTGTGGTCATGGCTTGGTGGGCATGGTGTGGCTTGGTGGGTGTAGTGTGGCTTGGTGGGCGTGGTGTGGCTTGATGGGCATGGTTTGATGGGCATGGCAGGGAAGGATACTGCAACATCTCTATTCCCACCCCCACTCTGCGGCAAGCCAGAAGTGGCATTTGCCAGTTCTCCAAACTACTCAAAATTTCTGCTACCGGGTCTCCAGAACCTGTAAGAACCTGTTGGATTTCACTCCTGTTAAAGATACAAGGCCCCAATCAACCCTACCAATGGATTTCAAAACTACTTTTTTAAAATTCAAGAGCACTTCTTTCATGCATTTGGAGGTTTTGATTATATCAAATTTTCATGTTTCATTAAAGTATTTGGGAACATCTTGTCCCAGTAAATCTATTCTTCCTGTTCCAGGCATATCTATTAAGTAGCTGTGCAATGAAGAAAATAATTTCAAGAAGAAGAAAAAAATACACATCAATCTCCATCAATCAAGAATACCAATGCCACCTATGTGAATTCAAAAAATTGAAGAGAAACTGTTAAATTAAGAGATTAATCAATCTCCAGTAAAAATTATGGAGGGTAAAGAAAGAATTCCCAGAGAACTAATTCTTGGAGAAATAAAATCTTACATTTGCTCTCATGACAGGAAGCATTCTTCTAATGGTACAATGCACTTCCTAAGGGGTTTTAAAATGACATGTTTAAACTGTGCAAGAGCTCACAGTTCCCAAAAGAAACAAACTTGTTTTAGCAATCATCTGTAATATTTTTTACTAGAATTTGTATTAGCAATAGAAATCATTCAGCAGAATCAGTAATTTGGAGCACCATAACTGATATTTCATACTCTCAGTGGCAAGATGAGCTGTCAGCACCTACCTAGTCACTGCAAATATGGTTCTCATGTTGCGGTGACAGATACTCAGTAATCAGCCACAATGCATCTCATCCTCCACTTGAACAATCTATTCTTCTTGTCCTCCTGCTGAGAAATTCTTTTGTCATGAAAAACAAATAATTTACACTTTGGGGTAAATTTACACCCTCTCTCTTTTAGCTGAAAAGCATTTTTATGTAGAGGCAGAAGATGTCATGTCATTAAATATTCAGCTATAAGACAACACATGCTGTAAGCCACCCCGATTCACTTTGAATCTAGATGGATGGCAAATAAATTTAATAAATTAAACAATTAATTAAATAACATATCTTGATTGTTCTAAAGCAAATATGGGCATATTACAACTCCCCAGGGCTGCATCCAGTCCTTTGGCTGTTCCTGTCCATTCTAATTTCTAATTAGAAATTAGAAGACAAATGTAAATAAGTGTAAGCCAGTAGTAGTGCATTGCTTTTATTTTGAAGGGAACTGTTGCTTTTAATTTACATATCCCAGTCCATGTGTGCCTACACACCTTCATAGTCCTATTGGTTCTGTCCGGTTCCACCACAAATCCGCGAAGCCCTTATCCGCGGAGACCTAAGCGTGAAGACTAATTCGCGCCGTTCTAAGTGCTAAGGAAAAACGCGACCCTACCGCGATGACATAATCGCGGAGGGCAAATTCACGCATTCCCAAGCACTCAGTACCCTAAACTTAACCCTAAACCTAAACCTAACCCTAAACTTAACGCTAAACCTAACGCTAAACCTAACGCTAAACCTAACGCTAAACCTAACCTAAACCTAACCCTAAACCTAACCCTAAACCTAACCCTAAACCTAACCCTAAACCTAACCTAACCCTAAACCTAACCTAAACCTAACCCTAAACCTAACCCTAAAACAAACCCAAAACCTAATCCTAACCCTTACCTTAATTGAAGTCGGCTTTCTGCCGCAGCGCCGTTTTAAAGCGCCCTTCTGTTGCCGCGCTGTTGTCGCGGCGGTGATGACGCACGGTGATGACGTCGCGGCTTTAGCGCCGTGATTTTATCACCGTGATTTTGACGAGCGCAGTTTTGTCGTGCCACGGTTCTGTCCTCTACAACAGTACCAGTAATAGGATAGGGAACATAGAAAATAAGGAGATCATGAGAAATTCCACATAGGTTTTTTGCTACTCCAGAATCAGTTCCAAAATTCTATGCTACCATACTGATTAGATCAGCTTCAGTGTATTCAAAATCACCCCAGAAAACAGAAGAATCTTTCTGTTTTGCAGTGCCAATATTCTACAGAACACACAGTCAGTCTCTTCCTCTTGTCTTTATCCCCACCACCACCATACTTTCCTCACTCTTGAGATTCAGTTGATCTAGGATTTTATTCACAGGTCCTTAAGAATGCGAGATAACTTTTTACAACCAAAGAAATATATATCATTCAGTTGATCTGATCTGTTCCAATTCTTCACAGGTACACATAAATCTTCCTCAACACCATTACCACTACCCCATTACCCCATTACCCCATTACCATTACCACAACCTAGGGAAGCAGGCTGTGGCAAAATAGTTCAATTTCACCTTCTCTTCAGCAGAGGCTTAGACTATTTCCATATATGTGTCTGCTGCTGCATTTTTTTCCCAGCAACCACTTCAGACCAAGGGAAGTGAGGGCGCTAACAGTGTCTTTCATTTCTTTTTATGTGGAGTGAGATGAATTTTTGTTGGTCTAGAACCTACAAGAGGTGGTAGTGATATGCTGATAGACATTCTTGCATTGGTCACTGGTAGGAAGCAGGAAAGGCATATGTATTCCTGTTCTGTTTTTTGCACTCTGAGGTCTGCAGCAGTGAAGATGGTCAAATAGCCAGCTTTGTGGTATAGACAGATTGGGGAATGGAAGGCTGTATGAATAATCTAACAGCAAAAGAACCTAGACAAATGTAGAAATAAGAACAGAAGGTTAAACAAAAACAGAACACATTGTGCTTTTTGACCTCCCTGATTTTTAATGCAGCTAGAGACTGTAAGAGACTGTAAATTTGTAGTTTCTATCACTGTTTCTTCATACCTCAAATTCTGATGTGATAAGGAAATTACCAACTTGCATAATTGATTTTACATGATATTCACAGGTGAAGTTAGTTTTGTATTATCCACTTTTGTGTCTGGAGTCTAAAAACAGTGGGATATTTCATAAAGGAATGAGATACTGCTGGGAAAATATTTTCACTACAGAAAGGAAAGGGTTACAGCTTGAAATGCTGAAGTTTAACAAATAGTCAATTCATTCAGTTAGGAGACATCTTTTGTATCATTTTTGGACTGGTTCTTCATGACAGCTGCAAGCTAAATACAAACACTGGATTTTGATTGGTTGGGTTTTGGTCGCTAAAAAAAAATAAAAAAAAATATCCAAAGTTTAAAAATCACATATTTCTCAGCTACAAAGAGATTTAGTTCTTGGATTTCATCTGCATTCAGGATACAGTTAAGGCTATCATTCAAAACAAGGATTTATTTTATTACCAGAACTGAAGGGTCTTCTAAAAGTAAACTGTGTTTTACACTCAATGGCATAAGGTCACATGGTGATTGGACAGATAACCGTATATAAGATTTTACAATAGATAATATTAATGTTGTAGTATAACTATAATTACTGTTAATTGTTATATATTTTAATGTTTCTGGTTTTAATGTTTGCAAACCACCTAGAGTCACCTCCATGTGAGATGGATAGTACATAAATCCAATAAAACTGACTTTGGCAGCACAAAATATAGTTTTTCCATAAGGAACATGCCATCTTATTAAAAACCATGTTTAGCAGAAAAGTTTAAACAGTCTTAAAAATATTTCCAGTAGTTTCTTATAATGAATATCCATTGAAGATGCAAATATCAGATGAGTATTTAATAGTTACTGTTAAAAGCTTTGGTATTTAACAAGCAGCATGGAGTAGCAGTCAGTACATCTAACGGCATCTGACATTGGAGATGAAAAATAATATCTACTTGTTTAATGAATAGGTCGCAGCAAGTCATAATATAATTATGGAATGAATAGAAACAAACGTAAAAAGATAGTAATCTATACACAATGTTATTGATCTCAAACTTCAATCAAAGTAAAAAGATAACATAAGACTCCTATCATATCTACCTCTTATCTGACCCAGACTCAGATTAGCAGCATTATATTTATATTAGATAGAGTGAGAAAAAACATGCCACTTCTGATAAGCAGAAAGTTCCTCTGTTCAATGAATTAACCAGCCAGAATATTATTGTTCACCATTGCATAGTTGTCTGTAAATGTATACTGAAAACTGAATACTGAAAGAAACAACATGAAATATTTTTACTGTAGTATTGAATGTGACACGACCTGACAGCTGTCACATAGCTATAGTCAACCTTTGGCAATATCACAGTGCGATCCTAAGCAGGTTAACATAAATACAGTCTTGCTGATCTAAGTTAGAATAGGACTTTTTCTCTAACGAATGTGCCTAGTAGTGTGTATCACTAGCAAACATTATCTCAAAGTTGAATTACTTCTGAAATGTACTCAATGTTATCATAATCACATTAACTCAAGGATAAAAACTTTCAAAATTTCCACATCAAGTTTCCATTCCAGAAAAAAGAAGTTGAATGGAGATTCTAATTGATTTTTTAACATTCAGCTTGGAATGAATGAATGAATGAATGAATGATAAGCAGGATCAGACCTGGTTGGATAGTAACTGGATTACAGAATTCCTAGAATTCTGTAAAGTAGACTCAAATAAATAAAAAATTCCAGAATCAAGCAATGCCAAATCACTTACACATTGTTATTAAAAACTATGTAGATGTATTTATGAATTTATTCAGTTGAACATAAGATTGCTATTGCTGCAAAACTATTCATGGACTTTTTCCCAAGTTCCAGAACGTCAGACAATTCCTAGAATAGAATCTAAAGGCAGCAAAGAGACTTTATTCTGCAGGTCAATGCCAATCAATTAATTAATTAATTGCTTTTAGGATAAGAATAGTATTAGCATCATTTTAGTAAGTTTTAAAGTATGAAACAATGGTTTAAGAAACAACTTTCATGCCCCTGCAGATATTATGTCATTTGAGGGCTAGGGTTATTACTAAGCACATTATTTCCATGGGAGTTTTCAGAAAAATGCTAGAATGACTATATTGTTGACATTGGATCCATTCATTTCCAGGAAGCATTCAAGTGCTGAAGAAAAGAAGCATGAGGAATGCAGAAAAGTATAACAGAAGAGCAAATGAGATTTATTAGTAGATCTCAGAATATAATTTGAAATAGAATAACAAGGTTTCTTAACTCAAATTGTTTAACAAGAAGAGTAACAAATGAAGGCTTCCCGTTGTTCTAATCTGTACTTAGGAGTGAAGGTATATATTTTAAAATGCTCTTACTCTAATCAGTGTTACATTTCTCATATTTAGTCCCAACTGTGACTGTCAGGTAATTTTATCAGTTTCATTGCAGCTTGGACATCATTCAGGCAAAGATAACAAGATTTGTCTACTATTTCACCCATAAGTAAAATTTACAATTACTTCAACATGAAAACACATTAATTTTATATCTCTGTTTAAATGTTATATCTCTGCTTAAATCATATTGAAGCCTGTATTGGTGGATGTATATATGGTGCAATCCCTTGCTGATTTAATTTACTATCTAAACCAATCTCCAGCTTTATAACATGGCTGGTCCCATCTCCAATTTATCCCCAGATGATACCACTAATGAAATCTTGTGCAGTTAGTACGAGATCTCTCAGAATAATATGGTACATTTATATCTTCGGGTCCTCAAAGTGATCCAGTTTAGTAAAGCTGCACTGGATGCATAATGATTTACTACAGTTGAGAACAGAAGGCAGGTTGGCAGCAGATGGCAAAGGATTTTTGGGAATCAACTACTTAAGCATCCCTGCAGAGAAACAATTTACTATCTTTTGCGGTCCATGAACCACAGAAGAGTTGTTTCTGATTAATTATATCCGAAAATATATGCCTAGCTTTGCTGTCCTTATTGTGCTCCTGTGCACATCTCTGTCTTCCAAAGTAAAAGAACAAATCAAAGAAAGGGTAAAAGAAATGTTGAACACTACAATATATTTGATGTACTTATACTTTTCTGGGCAAACTTTTGGGTTGCAAGTAGCTGCACATTAAATTTCTTTTCCCATTTTTTTTTTTTTTGAGAGCAGCCTTTATATATTTGTCCAGGAACTCAGGATGATATACACAACTACCCTTTTTGCCATTCCACGTCCCCCCCCCCCAAGACTCTATGGTGTAATGGCTGTCCCAGTGAGCTTCCATTGTTCTTTACACTTGGATCATCCTAGCACAATACCTAACCATTACATTCATGGAGAGGATGTCTTCATTTTTAAAGCTAGATAAGCATATTTAAGGGCTAAGTTAAAATTCTTGATTATATAGCAAAGTAGTGGGAATTCACTGCACCCTTGAGTTCTAGAGGTGATATTGAGAGACACAAAGTGGGATTTAGCAGAGCTGTCAACTGTCCAATAATTTACCACACCCTTCTCCAAATCTATTATCCTCTGAAAGTCATTCATCAGTTCCAAGAGTTCTTGCTCAATAATTTTGAAGGTCTAGAAAGCTGGGAAGGCAAGACAATGAGAATTCCTTTCATTATGATCCTTCTGGATAGATATACTATAGATGTGATTCCTTTCTCCAACAATTTTTTTTAATATTCTTTATACATATCACTGTGTCAGTGGTGGGTTCCTACCAGTTGGGACCAGTTCAATCAAACTGATAGTGGTTTGGTGGCCTGGGTCACTGGAACCAGCAGCAACCCAGGCCTGCAATGCCCCTGAATTGGTTTTCCGGGCAGTGCTGTAAATGCCACCATCTTATTTTTCACTTCTGCACATGCACAGAACAATTTTTATGCACTGAGCATGCGCACACAACATGCACACAAGAGAACTGGTAGTAGTGCCTGCCAGAACCACCCCTGCACTGTGTGAATGGTGTGGTATCTGGGTATCATACATTTAGTACACATACTCTTATTATTCCTAAATACCACATTTCATTATTTATATTATTTTATACATGCTTTTTGTTATCATCTCATTTCTAAACCTTCTTTCTGTCCTTTTGTATATCTTAACATATTAATATATTACTATTATTCCGCTCTATTTTCTACCCCATTTAACTCCCCCCCATATCGCTATAATATTCAAAGGCCTGTTTTTCACCTATTTTGTTATTCATATTTCCTTAATTAAATCAGAATTTCATCCTTCATCTTCCATAATTCAATATCTTCATATACAGTTTAGTACCAAACAATCATTTATACATTTAAATATTTCTTCATGTTCTTTCCAATTCTTCAATCCATATAATTATACATTAATACACATGTTTGTTTAGAAGGCAAGACGGTGAGAATCCTTCATTAGAAACTTTGGATAGGATACTAAGTGGATTCCAGGGCCGAAGTCTTGATGTAATGAACTTGAACTGAATTAACATGTTAATTGAGAAGAGAATATACATGGTATTTCGCTTTATCCAAGTCCACTGCTTCATATAGGATACATTTTGATGCAAAGGAAAAAGAATTTTGCAGAGCTTAGCCACAACAATTGAGGGACAAGATTGAACCCAAAGCATTGCACCCTCTTTTACTCTGCTTATTCCTGAAAAATTGAATGGGAAAAACAAATATGAATATAGCATTTTGTATAAAAGAATTATTAAATGAACATGTGTAAAAACTTCCAAGATGCATTGTTATCTAGTAGGAATAATCTTGCAGTTGAGTATCTCAAGCAAAAGGCCTTGAGTTCAAACAGCAGCCAAACTCCATCAATATTAGGCAGTATCCTCTTAATGAGAATCCGTTAGGTTAGGATTCTTTTCTATCACATAAAAAGTCCAGGACAAATCCTTGTAAAGCATCTTCAATTGTTTATTTTTATATGCATGCTGTTATTTTAGCAACAAAAGCCCCATTCAGACTTTTTCTCCCTCCGCATATGGTTTGGGCTATTGGGGAGGGATCTCTTATACTGCTACTGCATCTCTTACTGTCTGAGCTCTCACATTCATAATTGGGATTATAACCAAAAATGGGAAAATATTTATGAATGTATGTATGTGATTTCTATTTAATCTTTCTTCTGGAGGATCAAGGTGGTATACGTACTATCCCTACTTGCATAGCAAGCTCAATACCCTGGGGAGTAGGGAATGCCTGAAGACAGCCAGAACTGCAAAGAATTGCATTCTGCCTTGGAGTTGCTACCATATGGCATTTTCCCCATTTTAGCAACAGGGGAGGGAGGAATAAAACATTCCTTGATAGACATCATCTAGTTGTATAAAATATTTGCAACCCATTTTTCTGCCACAAGGCACCCAATGTACATGGCCAAATCAAATTAGAAGAATAATTATAATACAGGAATTTTCAAAAAAAAAAAAAAGAAGAAGAAGAAGAAAAAGAAGCAGCAGCCTCTTGGCTATAATTTTGGGAGAAAATTTCCAGCATCAAATAATGTCTGCTCAACCAAATCAACAAAACGTTTTCTCTTTATATCAAAAACTCTGGGCTTCAGGCAGTGAAGAATTTCACAATACAGGAACATCAGCAGAAAACTGATGATCCCAGGGGACCAGCAGTCTAACTCTAGAGAGAAGAAAACTGAAAGGATGGATCTTTAGCTCTTCTTATACAATTGGAAAAATCATGCAGGAGTTCCTTTGTCCTGTTCCAAGTAACATAGGACTACAGTTAGCATCTTGAATTATACCCGAAACCAAAGTAGTAACATAAGAACTAGGAATGTGTGAATTCTCCTCTTTGATACAGGTTTTTGAGTCAATATGGTGACATTATTTGAAGCACCATATTGACTTCGTTTTGAACCAGTGGTGGGCTGCTGCCAGTTTGGACTGGTTTGGGTGTACCGATAGTTCTGACAATCAGCTGGCCACGCCCACCCACTCCCGCCCTATTCTGTCCTACTTTTCCTTCTTTCTAGCTCAGCTGATATGCACAGCACAGCTGATTTCCGTGCATCTGCTGTTCTCCTTACCAGGGCTGCCTTAGAAGGTAGGCAGCTGAGTTTCAAATTGCTGTATTTTGAATGCTGTGTGCAAGCATGTTAGGCACGCATGCCTGCAAAGCACACATCTGCGTGTGAAGCGCACGATGACAGAACTGGTTATTAAATCAGTTGCAGCCCACCCTTGATTGAACCATCCTAAAGCAAAGATTTGATAGCTTTTCTGCTGGTTCTGTGATTCCAACAGACAATTAGCAATGCTGCAACTTCAGCTCCACAAATGGGAAAAAGTGGAAAGGATGTTGAGTGATATGTTAGCCTCTCTGACATTAATATAAGTAGCCAGCCAATCAGTTTAAATACCTCATTAAACTGTCTGCTGTCACAGCTCTTTTGGACAGGCAAAACTAATGTTGCTTTGGGCAACATTCATTTTCTCAGCTCTCAGCTTCTTTCATATGGTCAAGGCTTACTTGCTTTCGTGCTAATGGAATGATACCCTTCTGTGCAAGTTCTACCTATATATTTAACTAAACTCTGAACCTTCTAAAAAGGGATCAAGGTTGATCAGTCATTAATATGCACACTTGGGTCAAATGTTTAGAGTCTGCATTACTGATTCAAGTGAATCTCCCCATATTATAATGAATTGGTGTCAATATATATTGTTAGATGGTTACCCAAAGATTTTAATATTTTGAAGAAAGATTGGGAACGATTATGAGTTTCCCTTGTTCAGTGCTAGCTTCTATCCCTATGACCTTTTTCTTCTCCTGGTGATTAAGGAACACAAGAGATTGCTAGCAATTATTAAGACAAAGTCCTGACAGAGTTCAAGGGAGTATTTCCAAGAGGAACCAAGTTTGCCAAACATCTATGTCTGCCTTCCTCATATAAACATCAATCAGAAATAGAAGACCCATTCTTGTGAGTGCCAAAAAGCTAAGTGTTTTTAAAACCAGCTTTAAAATGTTGCATTTTAAGGCACATTTTCCTTGTTTAGGTTTTCAGTTGAATTTGAATTCCATGTTGTATCAGCCAACTTCTCTGTAAGCTTTCTGCTAGGCAGTAAATGATCTATTGTGTTTTCCTCACTTCCAAAGTTTCTGCTTTAAAGAGGCATGGAAAAATGTTTCAAAAGTATGCCATAGTAAAACCTTTAAAGGTGACTAAGTGAAACTTGACAGAGTTATATGTCCATGGTCAACCATCCCAGTTATTTTCATTCCATTCTGACAAAATCATCATGACCCTATTTGAGATGTCCTTATGAATGAGTGTTTTTAAATTAAATCTTGAATTGATTCAAATTTAGCTCCCATCAAAACTTGAATCACAGACTCAGATTGAATCATGCCCTTTTCCTTATCTGGAATTTCCAGTTTGAATTCAATCCCTGTTGACTTACACAAGTCTAATAAAAATGTAAGAACTAAAAAGACCCCTGCTACATCAGACCATTAGCCATCACACCATAAACCATCATTTTGCAACATTTATATTGTCATATTGATGCATTTGAGAAAATCATAAACCTGGACCAAGGATAATAAATTATTTACATGTTGCCTATGATTCCAAACTTAACTGTGCACTGTATAAAAGAGTATTTCTGTAGCTTCTGTGGAACCCTGAATCTGGCTTTCTGAATTACACAACATATTCTTTCAGAGAACCTTCTAAACAAGGTCTCTTTTAGGTCTTCTAAAATGTATTTTTTTATCAAATCCATTGCTAAACCATCTACCAAGAGGACCAGAGGTATTCTCAGAGATAATTTTCTTCTCCTTCCATTCAATAAGCAGAAACAAATATCCCATCTATACGTATGAACTTATTAAAGCTTTTGTTATAACACAACCACAATGGTAATATTAAAGTACACTATGTTATTGATCTCAGTGGGAATGAATCTTCAAGTGCCTTTCAGGGAAGCTTGCTGCAAGCTAAACTCTTCTCTCTCATAACAGCTTGAACAGATTTCTTTACAGTACACATCAAACACAAAACAGGCAAACAATTATCCTCTTGGCTCTGCCTTTCTTTATTTGACTTCTAATAAACTTTAGTTCCTCGTCATCTTCTTCCAATTCACCTTTGGCTAAATTCACTGGGAGTTTTCTAAGGTAGTTATCCCTCCCTGTTGGCCAAATTGATCATTGATGCTCCTAAGTTTCTTGCAAAATAAAACCTCTCATGCTTTCTCTTTTACCCCTTACTACAAGTAGTCTGACATATAAGTAGATGTCTATAGAGACTCTTAGTCATCCAGGTCATAGTTGTCAAGGTGCTTTTTCAAAAGGCAACTGGACTTTGGGGGGGGGGTTGAACACTTTTCACTTCTTAGCCAAGAAGTTTCTTCAGCTCTGACTGGATGGTGGAGAATGGAAGGATTTGTGTTCCTTGCAGACAGCTGGTCTTTTTGGCCATATAGTCACCAGGAATGTACTCTACTAGGTGCTTTGTAAAAATTAGGATAATTTTAATATAGTTGATCTCAAGTGCTTTCTCAAAACAATAATTGGCTAAGATTCATTTTAATCCAAATGACATAAGAGCACTAGATTATTTGTGTACACTAAGATTGCAATATTGTAATTGCCTAACTTTAGTAGTGGTGCTCTAGATTACTTCTTTGGGCCACAATAAAATTGAGGCACAAATTAAACAATGTGGGAGCCAAAATGGATCTTTGCCTTATTCCTCTTCAAGTTGGAATTTCTTAGTGCAGCTTCTTGCATATTGTAGCAAAGATTTATTTCATAATTCTCATGGGGCTTGTATTTTAGTAGAAGTTTTGTCTATTGTAGCATTGCTGAGTTTGCCCTTCAGCTTTGCTTTGAAGGTAAGATTGAATGTAAAGTTGTAATCAGACCTGTGCACAATACTCCAAGTATGATCTCCCTGTGGATTTGTTTAGTGCAGGGGTGTCCAAACTTAGGAACTTTAAGATTTGTGGACTTCAGCTCCCAGAATTCCCCAGCCAGCATGGTTTAATGCCATTGTATTAGTTGTTCCATTTCAAGTAGTTGGTGATTCTAACCAGGGAATGTGCCTTTTTTTAAACTACAAGTAATATTCTTATTTTCAGCAGTCAACCTGCCCACCATTTAGGTAACCCAGTAGAACACATTCTTATGAAGCTGTCCTGCTGGCAGGATCAATTTAGTAGGTAGAAAAAGTTCTTCTCATCTAGAACTCTTGAGTTATGGTATACATTCCTTTGGTGTTATAGATTCTCATTCTCCCAGATACAAATAGACAAGCACATACATGATATCCTATTTCTCCTGCTGAATCTATATTTAGGGGCAATTGTAATGCCTACAAAAGTCTTTAAGATCACTATAATATAATAATCTGAACAAAAGAATATCCTGACATGGTGAGCATACTTTAGAAATGGTGACCATTGAGAAATTATCCTCTACTGGAGAGTTATTTTTTCTTCATTAATAAAATCTCTAAATTTCATACCTGCACCTTCAAAAGGTTTATTGCAAACAGCACTTGGGTCTCTGGTTTTGTTTTGGGCAGCTGCTAATTAAACTTCAGCTAACAAAGAATCCTGGTTTGGTTTTTTTCATGAGCATAGAGTAATATTGCATTGAGATGACTGGTAAGTTGGGAACAATCATTTACATTATACATCTGGCATAATTTCCTTTGAGATCAATAGTGCTATATAATGCAGAGTACAAGTAAAGTTTAGTCCTAAATAGTAACCAAGTTACTATAGTATTCATTTATTCAAATAGTCCTACTTAAATTATCATACTTTGGGTACTGGGAAAGTGAAGGTGAAGCAGAATAGAGACATTAAGTGATGATAAAGATGATCACTATCTCTGATTTGAGAATCCTTACACCTGTGACTGTAAAACATTACAACATTAGGGATTTTTATTATGAGAACTTTGCTGTCTTGCTCACTATATACCCAAATGGCATTAAAGAAGAGAGATACAGATGTTACATTATGTTTTCACTCTGTGCATGGAATTTTTCATGCCTTCCAAACCTTGTTCATTGAGATATGACATTGACCTATTTAAGATTTTAAACTCACACAGTTCCTAGGTAAAAATAGCAATTTATTCAAGGCTGAGTAAAGATAAAGGGGAAGGTTCCCCTTGCACATATGTGCTAGTCAGCGTTCCTGACTCTACAGCGGGGAGGGGGTTGCTCATCTCAAAGCTGAAGAGCCAGCGCTGTCTGAAGATGTCTCCATGGTCATGTGGCTGGCATCACTAAACGCCGAAGGCATATGGAACGCTGTTACCATCCCGCCAAAGGTGGTTCCTATTTTTCTACTTGAATTTTACATGCTTTTGAACTGCTAGGTTGGCAGAATCTGGGACAAGAAACAGGAGCTCACCCCATTACATGGCACTAGGGATTCAAACCACCAAACTGCTGACCTTTCTGATCAACAAGCTCAGCGTCTTAGCTACTGAGCCATCGCATCCCTTCAAGGCTGAGTAGATAATGGCAAAAAAAAGAAAGAAATGCATATCAAAACAGAATCTTTGGAAAAGAAAGCTTTCTGGGTAGTTTTGCTTTCAACAGGAATGTAAAGGAAAGAAGTCTAAATCCAGTTAGAGAGCCAAGTCAGGTTTGTCTATCAGTCCAAATGTCAGAGTTTAGGATTTTTACATGAATAGGATTCATAGGAACACACCAAAGCAGATCATCAGATTATTGTTTCCAACAGAGAAACTTGGATCAGGACTGCCTCTTAAATCAGACTGTAGCCAACTACTCTTAATTACAATACTTATTCCCTTGCTTGGCAAGGAGCCTCATTGAGCAACTTTGCTCTGCTTTGTCTCTATTTATTGAGCTCAAGGGCTTGGAAGCCATTCCTATGCATCTTATGCTCTAGGGTTTGATTAGTCTCAGGTGATTCTTGGCTTCATTTCACCTGAGGCTGACAGTCCACTGATTAAGCCAGAGCAGCTTCTTCAGATTCTGACTCTGGTTCATGCAGACATAATGCAACACCTGTATCTCTCTTTTCTGAAAGCTTAAGGAAAAGTTCACTTTATATACAGTTCTAATAGCACCAGAGGTGATATTCAGCCAGTTCAGACCGGTTCGGGTGAACCAGTAGCGGAATTGTTGAGTAGATCAGAGAACCAGCAAATACCACTACTGGTTGGCCCCACCCACCTACCACTGTTGCTTCCTGATTTTTAGTTTAGCTGATTCACGCAACAGAGAAGATTGCCACACCTCAGCTGAGCTAAAAAACAGCATCGCTCACCAGCACTGACACCAAGAGTGGTCTTTGAGTGCTGTGTGCACACACAAAGCATGCTCTCATAGAACCAGTAGGAAAAGATTGGAATCCCACTACTGAATAGCACTCTAGATATTCCTTTGTGCATCTTCTCAGCATAAGGTGTTAGGTAGCTCCTAAAGCTAATGTATCATATTTGGTCATCTAAACTGAACCCCATGGAATAACATCTGGCTACCAATATCTGAAGAGTTCCAATAAAGATAAAATCAGCCATGTGGTGCATCCTGATAGTCAGTGAGTCTTTCTCTCTCTCTAGCTAATCTAACTCATTGTGTTATTGTTGTGAGTGGGAAAAGAGAAGAAAAGAACCAGCGATATAACCTACCTTTAGTTCCCAAAGAAATTGTCAGGTATAAATATAATTGATGATAAAATATTTATTTTTACTTATATTTTGTATTTCTTAACCATCCATCTCCCTCTGAGAGAGGGTCTGGGAGGTGAAAATATAAAAAGTTTGAACAATATAATGTACAATTTCACCTATTGCTTCTACCCTGTTCTAACATCTCTTTAAAAACCTTTTAGATCAGGGTGTCAAACTCCGAGTCCACAGGCCAGATCCGTCACGCCCAAGCCCAGTTAAGCAAAGGGGGAAAAGTCCCAATACATCAGGTGATGCTACCGTGATGACGTGAGTTTGATACCCCTATCTAAGATGTTTGGGGAGGAAACTATCCTCAGCTTTTAATCTTCTCCATATTAAGCATATCCATCTCTTTCAACTATTCTTGCAAATATAAACCATGAATTGATGTATTTTTCTCTGTTATTTTTCATCTCATTTGATAGATATTTTTAGGCCGTGATTGGGAATTTATCTGGGACATCTGATAAAGAAATTATTTTGCTTTCTCTTCTTTTTCTCTCTCTTTCCTTTGCCTTTGGTATTCAAATCCATTCTCCCCATTTATTCATTTGTTTTGGTCATTTTTTATAAATTCAGCAAGATGGAGAGCAGATTATTCTGTAGAACAAATTCTCTACAGTCAAAAAGATAACTATTCTAGATAAATACAGAAAAGATTAGGGAGAGTGGCCAAAATATGGGAGTTTTAAACAAAATAATTATGTGAGGATAATCAGCAGGTGGGGAGAATTTACTGTCTCCCTTCCTTGTACTCTCTTATCTGCCTTAAGAGACTTGAAACTTGAAATATATCTCATCCAAAGGCAAACCACTTCAGACAAAAGCCGGCGCCTTTATGAAGTTATTGTTCTCTAAGGTAATTAAAACACTGATAGGATTTGGCTGAGGAGCAGAGGTACTGAAAGCAATGGAGGAAAAATCATAATATTAAAGAACCTCTTGCCACATCTTCAATTAGCCGTGCTGTCTCTGCAGCAAGTTAACTGCATGGTTCATTACTGATGAATAACTGCCATTAAAGTAATGGACTAAAGCCTGCAAGATAGGGATGGCCGACCAAAGAAAGGTTTAATCCCAGACCATTTGGCAGATGATGAGGGGAGAGGCAACAGGACTCCATTCCGGCCAACCCTGTGAAGTGGTCAGCACATATGCTGAAAGCATTGGACCCAAACTCATGTAGCTATGGCACAATAAATATATTTCACTGTCTCTCTCGCTTCTAAAGAAGATAACACATCAAAAAGGAAATTAAAGAGGAGCAAAGGAAGAGAAAAGAGCTTATCCATACAAAGGCAGCAAAAATAATAAGAGTAATATTCTAGCTCTCATCAGGCCTTCATCTGAGATCAGGAAGATTTTTTAAAATGGGAACACGCTTGCAGATCACATGGTTCTCTATCAAAGATCTGTGTGGCCAGCATGGGATTCAGTCACATACATGAAAGTAAATATGCCCCTCCTTCTACTGTAATCAAAGGCCTTGCTGTAGCTGGATCTGCCATTAGATGGTTGGGTGACTTAGGTTCAAATGAAGGAGATCAGGAAGCAACTAAACGAGGGCTGAGGCACCTGGATAAAGTAGTGGATGCACCAGGATGCCTTTTGGTTCTATTAATGTGCAGTCTCCATACTGGAGTAACTCCATGTTACTTTTTTCCCTGGAAAACAATTCTGAAAGCTTTAACAAATGTGGCATGGAACTAAAAGAAAAGAGACTGTATCTGCACATGGAAGCTTTCGAGAACATATTGTATAATTTAATTTAAACCACCACTAACAACAGATTTGTACAGATACAATATGAATGCAGGGAAAGTGAATTATGCATCCGAGAACAGAACATTGGTAAGACTCCTCTCAAAAGGAAGAGTCACCCAAAAGGCTTCACAAATCATCTCTATTGTTATTTTAACTAGGAAAGCACCCCTACCCTGAATTGTAACCACATATAATTTCTATTTTCTAAGAAAAATGCAGGAGATTTCTTTAAAACAAAGTAGATGCTACATGATGCTCTGCAACCTTCCAATAACCTCACTCTCAGGTTTTTCCTTCTTCAAAATTTAGGAAACATTTAGAAGAACATTGCTGATCTTCAGATAATACTGGGGGAATCTTGGCACTTAGGAGACTACGATTTCCTGAATGAAGTTTCTCAAAATGGAACACACTTGCTGTTTTCTAGTCCATGGCAGTTGCCCCATTACAATAAAAGCTAAAAAAAAGAGGAATATATCCTATTTCTCTGACCCTAGATATCTGTTTTATTGCTGCTCTGAGAAAAGAAATATAGTCACATATACTGCATTTTTCCCTCTCTTATGACCTGCAGATGATTACAGTTCTTGATTCTAAAATAGTGATGTTCTAGTCCCAGTCCCTTCTCTATGTAATCTCATCACACCTGAAAAGATTATTCCTGACTCCCCTCCCCCATTACTTGATATATTCTTATTGGGTCAGCTGCTGGATATTACTAAGGTGAGCCCTCATTTCTTTCATTGGTTTTATTCTGGTGAGTTAGCCTCTTTCTTCCGGACTGACAGGATAAAGCTTCCTTATCTTCTTGTCCAATGCTCTGCCCAAGGCAGAAGCCTTCATACCATTTTGGACAAATGATTGTCCTATCTATTCTTAAAAAACTTCCAGTGATGGAACACCTGCAACTCTGGAAGGCAAGCTATTCCATTGACTAATTGTTCTCACTTAGTTCCAAGTTGGGTCCCCCCCCTCTCTCTCTCTTCTCTCATGAGTTCCATTCATAGCTTCCTGACCTGTGCTTAGGTGCTTTAGAGAATAAATCAATCCCCTCTTCCCTGTGATAGCCCTTCAAGCATTGGAGGACAGCTATCAAGTCACCCACTCCCCTCTTTAATAGGCTAAACATACATAGTTCCTTTACCCATTCATTATATGTTTTAGCCTCCAGACCCTTATCACCTTTGTTGCTTCTTCTCTGCATTCTTTCTAGGGTCTCAGCATCTTTTTTGTATCATGATGACCAGAACTGGATGCAGTACCAAGTGTGGCCTCAACGTAGAGGGTATCCTCATTTCTCATGATCTTGATGTTATCCCTCTGTTGGATACAGGCTGGGACTGCATTATCGTTTTTGGCAGTTGCAGCACACTGCTAGTTCATACTTAAATTGTGGTCCATTAGGACAATTAGCTTTTCTCATTGGTATTAAATGCCTGTTCTGTATCTGTGCAGCTGATTTTTCCTGCCTAAGTGCAGGATCTTTTCTTTCCTCACTCTGAGCTGCATCTTGTTGGATAATGCCCAGTGCTCAAGTCTGTCAAGATCCTTCTAAGTCTCGAGTTTATCTGCCAAGTATTAGCAATTCCCCCAAGGTTGGTTTCATCTGCAAATGCCTCTTCTATCCCCTTGTCTGGGTAATTTATGCAGATTTGAAAAGCACTGTCTGGGTAATTTATGCAGATGTTGAAAAGCATTTATGCAGATGTTGAAAAGACAGAAACTTGAGATACCTTACTAAATGCTTCCCTCCCTAGATAGTCCCCATTGAGTCGCACACACTGAAATGGTTGGTCAGCCAACTGTGTATTCATGGTGGTGGTACTGAACAGATATATCTATATGGTTTACTCAGTTATGTGGCTGCATCTTCAATTAACTACAATAAGATATCTTAAAATGACACCTACTGTACATGGGGTAGAGGTGAAGGAAAGGATCTAAAACATGCTAAAAGAAGAATAATTTCAATGAAAAATTACACAATATGGTGCTTATTGCTCTGGCCAACCAGCCACTATGGCTTTCTATTCCATTTCTTCATGGTTTTCTTTTACTATTCAATTTACTATTTGTGACTATGTCCGCTCAGTCCACATTCAACTATCTTTTCCCCCATAAATATTTATTCCACTCTTGAAACCCTTTAGAGTCTCCCTAACTATTTATACTTCATTCTTGTTTTCAGCAAGTGGAACTTGCACCAATTAATTTAACCCATTCCTTTATGTCTCTGTTGCATATTTGTGCTTCTCTGTTATGGTGAGCGTGCAATTCCATATAATATACATTGATGTATGCATCTGCATACAACACTTGCTCAGCATTGGTCAATATTAGCTGCCCACTGGCATGCAAAACTCTAGCTGAATCTTTGCCCAGGAGCTCAGCTTGCCAGAAAGCCATTGAATTTAACAGCTGTGATGGATTATTAGCAATAGCTAATGACTAGGCAATTATTGTCCTTTGTGCCAGCATTGGTCATTAACCAGCTCAGCTTGCTTAAGTGGGAATGGAAAGTGTTCCTCATGCCAAAAGGAGCACAACGTTTTTGGAGCCACCCCTGGAAGTAAAAGGATGAGGTTTTTAAAAAAATCTAATGCTCAACTTTCACTCTCTTGTTTACTATCTTTTTGCTCTCAGTTCCTTTAAAGTGGAAAAGGTAATGTTTATCCTGTTTCATCATGCCAACTCTAGGGGGCAGTGCTCATCTCCATTTCTTAACATTATGGGAGCCATAATGTCCAAAGACACTGCTATGATCATATGGCTAGCATGACTAGATGGCAAAGCATATGGAATGCCTTTACCTTCCCACCCAAGTGGTACCTATTAATCTACTTGCATTTGCATGCTTTCAAACTGCTAGGTGGGTAGAAGCTGGGCTGGGAGATCAGCTTGTTATGCAGCGCCTGGGTCTCGAACCCAGGCTGTCAGATTTCCAGCTGTCAAACATAGCATCTTTAACTGGTGAGCCATCATGCCCCTTAAAAATGAAAACAAACTCATAATTCAGCAGATAACTTCTTGCTAGCTAGGAAGAGTCAGAGATCATTGGAAAGCCCAGAAAGTGATGTCATTGGAATGGGAATGTTTCAATAGTAAGCTATTTTCTTCAGCTGATAATGATTTTTTTTTACACAAGAAGGTCAGTATAGTTATGCCCTGATGTTTGTATATATACTCACATCTTTCTTCCACAGTCATCCTCTGAGTATCATGGGTCACTTTGGTCATTGTTTATGCTTTCATGAACTATATAAGGTTAATTTTTGTGGATGAGAGACCCTTAAATCTGTTAAGGTAATGATAATTTAACAGCTGACCAGCTGCTGTAAGGCTGTAAACTGAGATATGCAATGAGAATAATCAGCTGAGTTATCACTTTAAGAGGCTGTCTATATAGAAGAGGCCTTGTGGGGGTGTCGTTCTCTCTCCGTATGTGCTTCCGTGTTATAGTTGAAGATTGATTGGTTGCCTGATTTTGCCTAGTAGTGTATGTATGTCTATATGTGTGTGTGTGAGTGTGCGCGCGCATGCCTTGTAGATAAACCACTGTTGAAAAGACAAACCTCTCTGTACTGTATTTTGCTCCTGGGTTGTCTCAAAATACAGTAGTAGTCACACTGTGCACACTCTGACAAAATCCCAAGTAATTTAATAGGACAGACAAGACAATGCTTGAGTGATTATGAATCAAAGCCTCATATACCATACAAAGCAATAGATGGATACTTCTGTATTCTGAAAGTATTGTTGAGTTATATCACCTGAGAGGGAAGGAAAAAGCTGTGAGTGCCAGGACATAGAAGTTGCCTATCTGGTCCTGATCCTGCTGCCACTTTTTTAATCACAGGCACACCTTTTAGATCTGAACTGGACTCTTCCTTCATCAGTCTATTTATCCTTTCTAGATGGCTCAGAATCACTCATCAGTCACACAGCACCTGATCCTAAAACTCATTCATTCGCAACATTGTGTGCCTTGCCTCAATTGCTTGCTCTTCTCTCAGCTTCTAAAGAACAGGCATAGTAAAAAGGGACCATTTTCTGGCTATCACAGCTACAATTTCAGAGGAATGACATTTGGAATGACTTCCATCTGCTGCATTAAAGAACTGAGCTGCAGGTCAGGTTGTTTATTGGGCACTAAAATTTAAGTAGAAGCACCTTTGAAAGAGAAACTTTTCTCAGTATTGCATAAATGTTGTTTAGAGCCTCTAACTGTTCTAGTTCAAAAAGCAGATTTAACCACACACTCGCCTCGAAGTTTTATTTTCTTGAGATATCACTTTCTTTAAAGAAAACCAAAAAGGTTCTTTATCATAATATGACTGATACAAGCTACAGGGAGAAATACCAAGTGTAAGTCTAAAATACTCTCCTAAAGATATCCACTTCTTGGTATTAGTTAGGGTTTACAACTACCTATTTTCTTGAGGAAATACACTCTTTCTTCCAATGTATCCCCACAACAACTCTCTTTAGCTGAAAGATACTAATGAGATTCCAATTCCATTGGTAAGGCTGGACTTGAATCAGGATCACTCTGTTCCTCATTCAATGTCTTAACTTCTACACAACACTGGCTAATATGTAGCAGAATCAGAGGTGGTATTCAGCAGGTTCTGACCAGTTCTGGAGAACTGGTAGTGGAAATTTTGAATCATTCGGAGAACCGGTAATACCACCTCTGACTGGCGCCACTCCCATCCATTCTCTGCCTTCCGAGTCCCAGCTGATCAAGGGGAATTGGGGATTTTGCAGTATCCTTCCCCTGCCAATCCCACCAAGCCATGCCCCAGAACCGGTAGTAAAAAAAATTAATCCCACCACTGAGCAGAATCTCTCCTACATTGCCAGGCCATTACAACATGGGTTTTGCTATTCTAACATGGTACGTTAGGGCCTAAAACACTTAACAGGATGGTGTCAAGAGGCAACTTCCTGTCTTTTCACTAAGAGCTTATTTGCCTCACCCTTTAACCAGGCACACGGTACCCGGCAGGTGGGTGGACCCTCCGGAGCACTGTACCAGAATGGTACCCGTGCTCTGGCAGGCTCCGGTACACCTGTACCTGGCATACCGCCTTAACCCACCACTGCTAGTATGTATTATGTAAAAGTAAAAGGTTTAGGTTGTATGTTATTTACCTTATTTTACTGCATCAAAAAGAGTCATAAGTCATTGTTTTTTTTCTTTTCCCTTTTACCCAACACCTGTTCCCTTCCCTTCTCCTCCCCTCCTTTCCGTTCTCCTTTTTCCTTCTATTTATGTATTTTATATTGATAAACTGATAAACATTTCTGACAAAAAGTTTTTTTTCACTTTCTCCTATGTGATTTCTCTGCTAACCTTTAACCCAGAATGAGTGGCTCATTTTGTAGTTGTTATGGTTGTTGAAGGATGGAGGTTGATACACTAGTTTAGTGAAGCTATATTGGCTACCAGTGAATATGGAATGTTGAGTTCTCCCTATAAACCCTGTGAAGACTTGGTTGGCTAGAAACTTGCTGATCACCCTTTAAGAATGAAGGACCCACCTCCTTTATGAAATGGGATGAATTTTTTACAGATGGGTATGTCCATCCTTGTTCTGTGTGATGGGAAAAACACAGTGTTTCTAGTTTATATTTTATCCTAGTGGAATAGTTTATCTTTGGATATTCCACTGTTGTGCTTCCTGGCAATCAGGAAGGGAGTCAGAACGGAGCAATTTTCCAGATTTTTAGTTAAAATATCAACTTTTTAATGAATTGAGATATGAGTGTTAAGGTTATGTTGACATGTTGTGTCTATTGTGTTTACTACTTTCCTTAATTTTATGGGCAGTCTTTATTAAAATCCCAGGGGCAAGAAGTTGCATTGAAGCTGAGAAGGAAATAGTATCTCTAAATATAAACAATCAGCAAATACAGAATTCTGTTACAAGCTTATCTAATGCCCTTTAGTTGACAATAGGCACCCCTGTGGAGTTAGTGGCATATCAATGGCTCAGGTAAATAAATAAGATTTACAGAAATGGTGAGAGTGACCAGTTAGTTCAGATTAAAAAACGATAGTCTTTTCTGAAAGACTGGAAACATTATATGGGAATTTTGCTGGGGCGGGAGTCAAATTGATGATTTCAGGATTTGGGGATTTAAAAAGAAAAAAAGGTTGAAGAAAAGTTGAAGATGATGATTACTCAATAGAAAAAAGGCATAATTGTATGCTTTTTTCTCTTATTTCTTTTTATTTATTTCTTATTTTCTAACTTTGTATTTCTTCTGTATATTAATGACATTGAAAAGTTCTAATAAAACATATTTGAAAAACAAGTGAACAAATAACAACTCAATACTATGCAATATGCAAAAACCCATAATTATTTTGCTGTTCAATCAGTGGGAATGAGAGGAAAATCCTATTCATCTTCAAGAGAAATATTAATCCACAACCTCAGAAGGTGGGGGAGATGGTTAAGTGCTTGACATTTAGATAGCCTGTTGATGCCCACTTCCCTTGATTACAGCCTCAAGAGACCATTGATCTCACTTTTTCATCACCGCAAATTAAATATAAGAGGGCTTCTGAGGGACAAGATCTGATTTTATGTTTAGCACAATGAAGTGACCAATATTGGATTAATCAATCTCTCACCCTGTACTCCTTAGTTAAAATGTAGCACAACAACCTTTTAAGACAGTCCATGCACATGTGCTAATGTGCATGGTTTAGTTCAGTGCTTTCTGAACCTGGATAAGTTACCTAAAAGTGAGTAAAAGTGTTTTTCTTTGGTAACGACACATGAACGTCATTACTCAATCGCAATAGGGACATTTACATAAGAAACTTTCTGATCAGCTTTGGGCAATGAAGGAAAAGGATGGGGAAGCACTGGTTTAGAGATGCCACGCTCCTGTCTGTCTAGCTTACAACATTCAGGCTTCTTGCTTACCCATCCAAAGGTTGGGGAAGAATGAAAACACATTTAAAATGTCATGACTCTTGTCCAGTTTGACATACATAATCTTAGTTCATTTTTCATCATCCCAGCAGGGATGATAATGCAAACAGCAGCAGACTGTCTCTAAAAGAGAGAACTGTAAAATTTGACAGGAAAAGTGATTGGTGAATTACAAAAGCCAAATAATAAGAAGGAAGGGAACTATCGACTTACCGCCCTTTAACATGCATGTTACAGACAGTTGCCTCAGAATAACAGGAGTGTGATAGCCTCTGAAGTTCAAATATGCAAAGAAGCTCAACCAAGCTGAAAGTACCAAAAAAATTTACCCTTTAAATATTGCTAAGTTGACACTAGCTAATGAAACCTGTCCCTGTCTAGCAAAAGACCCTCAACTTCAGTAGCAAAATCTCATAGATGTATCAAGCTGAAAAGATGCCATTTGGGCCATGAAGTCCAACTGTGCTAAGTGCAGAAATCCAAATTAATGCCAATTAAAAACCCCTCAACAGATGGGTGCCTGCTAAAATACATCCAGCCTCACTATCTCACTGTATAATTGGTTCCACCACTCTAGTAATCTAGTCAAAGCAGGCTGGTTTGGGGTAATTGTTGCCTCCTAAGATAGTTAAATAAAATTTAATTGGTATAGGAATGCTTTGTTTCTTCTGTCAGTATGCATGTCCCTTCCATAGACAGGCATACTTTTTCTTCCATAAGCTTTCCCTCTGCACCTGAGCGGAACAAAGCAAACAGATATAGTCAAGACTTTACAAGAAGCCAATACTTTCCACCTCAGTGCTGATATTAATTGTAGTTATAGGTAGTTTTTTCCGTCATTTTCTGTCCTAATGGAGCTTTGCATAGATGCTGGGGTTGTCTCCAGGTATGTATTAGCTACTCAGTAGAATGGTGCATTCTATCTTCATCATTGCTACCTGGAGCCTGTTGAAGAGGCCAAAGCCAGTCCACAAAATTTTGTTCAGAAAAACACATTTCTTTTAAAGTTAATTTTCTGTCAGCCCTGCGGTGACTGCAAAAGTCTCTGCCAGCCCTGCGGTGACTATAAAGACTCTAATGAGAAGAGGGATGGTAGATATCAATTGAGCATATTCTTTCAGGAATTATTGTCATATGGCTTTACTGTGTCAGTGAGAATGCAAGGGAAAATTCTGAAGATTGATTGATTGATTGATTGATTGATTGATTTGTTTATTTATTTATTCATTCATTCATTCATTCATCTGATGTGGAGTTTTTATGGATTTCCAGAAGCAAACAGGGTCACAAATACCATTTGTCAAAATTATGACTTAGCCACTTTTAAAAATTATTCAAATATTATGATCTGCCTAATAGATCACCTGAGCAAGTTATATTTAAAATACCATAAAGCAATACAATGATATAACAAAATTCCATAAACCATTTTGACAGTTTTTGAAACACACTGATACCCTTGCATTATATGGTTGGGAATAACCCATGTGCAACTTATTGTTTGTTACTAGCAGCCTCTGATTCTGGAAATTGTAACAGATTGTATTCATCCAAATTTTTCTGAAAATATCTCCAAAAAAATTATAGCAGCTGGTGTTTTCCAAGAGTTCATTACCAAGTTGTCAAACTGGACATGCATGCAAATATAGAAACAAGTTGCTTATACGTTAGATAGATAGATAATTGACAGACAGGCAGACAACCTTTATTTTCAACCAGCACAGTGGTTCAAAAGAAACAAAATCTGGAATAGAGTAAGCCACCAGAGCTTCCAAGTGATCCTCCAAGTTGATTTGTGCTGAGAATATTTTTAACTGGATAACATGCAATTTTCTTAACTTTATATGGTACTTAGGGTGTAACGCCCGGAATAAGATTTTTTAAAATCCTTGCCCCAAGATATCTCAAAAAGCAACCAGAAAATCTTGGCTCCATCCACACATGGCAATAGTGTTCTACTCATTCCCCTCTCCTTTCCCCAGAGCTATTAAGGAATGGTTTCTCCCCTTGTTATATATGCCTGTCCAATATAGCTGGACTCAAACAAGCTAGCCAAACAGACATTAAAGGAAAGATAAAAATCCATACATAAGCAACCTAAAAGAGGAATTTCCACTACCATTTATTACTATTTGATTAACTAAAATAGCAGAGGTAAACATTGTGGTCCAAACATCCTATGGATTGTCTTTAGAGATTCTCAGTCATCCAGGTCATGCTTGTCCCCAAGGTGCTTTTTTTAGGAGGCAACTGGACTTTCTTGTTTTTTTCTTTTGAAGACATTTCATTTCTTATCCAAGACGTTTCTTCAGCAATGACAGGATAGTGGGAAATGGAAGGATTTATATTCCTCGCAGACAGCTGGAAATCTGCATCCCTTTAGAGGTTGTTGAAGCACTTGAAGGTTTATCTGTGTCCTCAAGTTCACCTGAACGGTGCTCCTGCTTCCTGTAGTCTGAAATTTTTCTTCTGGAAATTCTTCCACTACCTCACCATAGGGAATGCTGAGAGTTGTTGAGTAACCATCGGTGAAGTTGCTTCAAATTTCCTGCTTTGCCCTAATTTTTTCTTTTATTGTTAATTGTCTTATAAGGACCATGATCAACAATTCCAGCACATGCCTATTCCTCACAACATCCAGTTCTCCTACATTCATTACAATCTATGCAACTGAAAAGGAATATCTTGAGCCACTCCAGGGGTCTCAACAGCCATTGGTGACATTTTTATAACAACCTTTGCCACCCAAGGATGACTTTGGGGAGAAAGCCATGACAAGCCATGGCTTGGGTTTTGCCAGGAAAGGCACCCAGACAAAAAGAAAAGTGCAATGAAACTTGCTCCATTTTTGCAACATGAAGGAAAACATAAGCATTGTTTCTATCTGCCTGTTGTAATGTGGAAGTGACAGATCTTTACCTGGAAATGAGTTGGTTATTGGGAAACAAAAAAGGGCAAAGTCTGCCATATTGAAAACTTGCAAGAAGAAACCAAGTAAAGTTCCAGGGGCATCTGTCAAAAAAGTCAAGATGCATCTATGTTATCAAAGCCCTACTCATTTTTATGTGCTTATGGCCACCATTCTCACTTTTTTACCCCCATGGATGGTTTTTGTAGAGTCTAAAGAGCTGCAGAATCAGTGTTAATTTTTTCTCCTTTTGTAACTGTTCCCAAAGAGAGAAAGTTGCCCTTATACAGTATGCATTATTTCTTCCCCCTGTTGACTAATTGTTTTACTATTGAGAGCTTTTCATGGACCATCCAATGCATTTAGTACATCTATCCCACCTGTTCCCATCTGCTTTGTGAATGCCCACTCCACACTATGGCCTTCCTAAGGCATTATTGGTGAATTGGAAACATGAGACACTTTGAGGCTAATGATTACTTAATATAATGCACAAATTAGTATGCTCTGGTGAAAATGCATAATGTAGAAGTGCTGAAAGAATGCCAAGACAAATCCCTGCAAGTGTGTGTATCAACACAGAAGCTTAGTTAGAGTCAGGGCTTAGCCCAAGGACCTGTTTTCTCTAATACTTTTTCTAATATTGAAACAATTGAAACAAAATACCTCTGAACCTTCTTTCTCTCCCATTCCACTGAATAAACCCTTGCACACATGGACTGCAAACTAATTTCTAATGACTGAAAGTTCAGCAAATGATTGTATAAGTTATATTTTAGCAGTGCCTTGGAGACGCCCAATTCTCTATTCTTATTTTTATTGCATTTATGATCACATCTTTTCTACAGACTTAGCACAGCATATATGAAATTCCTATGTGGATTCCCTCTCCAGAATTATTAGTTTCAGTCCATCAGAATGTTTGAGTAATATGCTGATCTGGGATCTTCTAAATATCTAGGCTGGGTCTCCAAGTTTGGCAACTTTAAGACTTGTAGACTTCAGTTCTCAGAATTCCCCAGCCTGCATGGCTGGCTGAAAAAAAAACTGGCAATTGAAGTCCACAAATCTTATATTTTCCAAGTGTGGAAATCCTGATCTCGAACAATTCAAAATACACATAATAATGTACACCATTCTTTAAGGGCCATTGCTCAAATAATAACTAAAATGGAAATATGCATAAAAAATAAAATGTACTTCCTGATGGAAAACACTTCCTTACAAAAAGTGTGTGTGCTAGGAATAATATTTACAAAAATGTAACGAGTTAAGTGAGAGGTACTGTACATAAGAAGGATAGAAATATTTGTGCAAAGGATTTCATTTGTCAAATTTGTAACTAACTCAGATGAACTTTGTATTTGACAAAATGAGAAATTCAGCTAAAGTAAATTTGACAGCACTGGCCACTTTTCAGTACCAGAACCATATTCACTTAGCTTCAGTAAGATGTACATATGATGTTGCCTTCTAAACATCTGGATAAGCATCTGTAATGCTGCGCAAAGACTGTTCAGCTCCAATTTTTCATATAAGTTTGCTTGTTGCTGGGAACTTATTCAGAGATGGGATATAGTGGCTTGACACATAGATGACAAGAAAAAAATCTTTATTATCTTCCTCCTCACCAGTAGATTAATATAACTTTAAAGAAAAAAGTGCTTATGCAGACAAATGGTGCATTCTTATGAAAACTCATTGATAGCTACCTGGGGAGAGTTCATCAGTCCTTGATACCCAGCTTGTTATTCCTAGTAGTTCATAATCATCATCTCCTCAATTTTCATTAAACAGTATCTTCGTCATTCAGGATTTTAATAAAGATGAAAAATGGCAATTCTCAAGGTATAAGGATCTTCTATGGCTTAATTATCTTACAAATAAAAGTGGGTGGGAAGGGATAGGTGTGCAGAAGGAAAGCATCCAATTAATAATAGCAAATGATAGATGCTTCTGCTTTTCTTTTATTAGTTCTTCTATCTTCCTTAAAGGCTTTTTGAATGGTGCTCCAAGTATTACATTCAAAAAAATTGAGCAGGCCTTCCTTGTCAGGTAGAGCTAAGAGGAGAAACTAGATTCATTTGATTTAAAACTAATGTCAATTAAATGTAATTAAATCCAGGTAATGTGGTCACTTGCCATGTATTGAATAGTTTAAAAATCATACATTAAAATTATAATTTCAAGCCTTGAAACTAAACTCAGGTTTGTGGACAGCATCACATGAGGTCTTGGGGTCATAAATTGGTTATTTTTAAGCTCACTAGTCTATTCACAATAGTGTACTTCCAAATCAAATCTGTTGGGAACCTGGGCATGTGTGTATGTTAATGCCATACTCATAACTCACTAGGAAGTGTATTGATCGATACTTTTGAACTATGATGTTGGAGAAGACTCTTGAGAAGAGTGTGGGCAGCCAAGAAAACAAACCAATGGATCATCAAATAAATGATCCAGAGTTCTCACTTAAGGCACAAGTGGTCAGGCTCAATTATCTTATTTCAGACACATTATGGAAGAATCTAGTTAAATAGAGAAGACTGATCCTGGGAAAGATGGAAGGAAAGAGAAGAAGGAGATGACCAGCAGCAAGATTGATAGATTCAGTTATACTGGTGACGGGAATAATGTTGATGACACAGAATCAATCAATAGCAAAGGGTATGATGTTATCTTAACAGAAGATACTTTCGATTGCTGGGAATCCAATTCTTCTGTAAGACATAGATGAAACCAGTTACTTACTGAGTGTGATAACTGGGGAAACACAGTCAAAAACCAATAGGTGTTCTTCAGTTTTTTTCTGAAGGGAGACAGAACAGATGTTTTATTATTACATTAATTCAGATAGGTAGCAAGATTGGTTCCTCTGAAATATGGGTAGTTAGATTGATTTCCCTTAGTTATATATAGTTGGCAAGCCACATTTAGTTCTGTCACCATTTTATCTGATCACAAACTAAATGGGGTTCATAAGTGCTGTAGATACAGAATAGAGGATTTCCTGACACAAATTTAAAAAATCGGTGGAAATCCTCTGAGAACCATTTCCATAATCAAAACAATTTCCATTTCTAATAATTATGCTGGAACAGCCAGCAGCACCTGATAGACCTGAGACAAATCAGCTTAGAAAAGCCTGCATGTTCTTTTTTGAGGACAATTGTTGTGTTCCCTTGGAAATCATTTCAAGTCAAGGGAAAGCATTTCTTAAGACAAATGATTTCCTCACCCCAGGCTGCAAACCAAAAGGGATGTTTCTCACCTTCAGATTTTCCCTTTCTCTAAGTGAAATTAGAATGGATGAATGAATGCATTATGTCACTTAAAAAAATGTTACTGTCCTGGGGCTTTCTTCTTCTTCTTCTCCCTCTTCTTCTCTCTCTCTCTCTCTCTCTTTTTTTTTTTTTTTGTAATTGTGCAATGAACTTGTACCTTGAGAAAAAGGAGAAGCTGTAAGGACTGAATGCATCAATGCTGAGTGCTAATGTAGGGTTGGAGCTTACTAGAATGCAATGGATCATTTGTCGATTTGAACACATGTGTGCTGCTACAGTATGAAATAGAAGCTGTAACTGCCAGGTTGGAAAATAGTGAAGGCGTGTTTTCCTGACCCTAAACCCAGTGGTGGGATTCGGCCAGTTTGCACCTATTCGGGAGAACCGGTTGTTAACTTTCTAAGAAGTTCGGAGAACCAGCTGTTGGAAGAAATATCATTTTGTTTTTTTCCACTTTACAGGGCTAATCCTGTAAGGAAGGCAGGAAGGAAACATTCTGGTATTGTTTCAAGCCTAATCTTTATTGCCCTGCTTACAGAAACTGCCTCTCCTCTTAGCCCTTATTACATTGTAACAGCTAAGGTGAAGCACCCATCGACCTGAGTGATGTTGAGTTGGTCCCGCCTACACATTCATATGACCACCGAGCCATGCCTACCCAGCTGGTCATTAGGGCAGAGAATCCATTGTTAAAGTATTTGAATCCCACCACTGCCTAAACCACACCCACTTAGGTGCCAGCTCCTGCTTTTGACCTTAAAGATGCTAACTATAACAAAGGGAGACAGAACAGATGTTTTATTTATTACATTAATTCAGATCATACACTTAACTATTTATAAACCTAGAAACCAATACATCAAAACATTCACATTGCAGGACTATTTGCCTCAATGATAAGCTCCCAACAAGAACTGGCCAATGCTGAGAGCAAAGTTTACCTTAATTAAGAAGCAACTTGCTTGCAAAATATGCTTGCAAGGCTCTGGAACTGGGAAATGTATGTAACAATAACTCATAGGCTGATTGGTCAGGCCCCCTGGGCTGCAATGATTGACAGTTCAAAATCAGCAGGAGAAGAAGAAGCCGTTAACTTTTTACTATATACTGTTTGTCTGATTTCCATTCCCATTCTCCCTGTGAGAGAAAATGCAGATCAGCAGTAATTAAGAGCAAATAAAAAATAGAGGCAAGGAAATGATTACAAATCTTCCCTTTTCCATTTTCTTCTGCCCCATCTCCACATCTTTGCAACCAGATAAATGAATCATAAGATTAACAGTACTTATGTTTGCATTTGTACATAACTCTACATTTTCAAGTTTATAATTAAGATGGTATTTACTCATGGTTTCAACATCCTTCACTATTGGCCTTGGGAATTGTAAACTAGGAAGACATGATATAAAAATCTGGTCACTAGCAATGAATATCAGTGTGGTGCAGTGGTGGGTTGCAGGCGGTACACCCCGGTACGGGTGTACCAAAGCCTGCCCGCAACACTGGGTACCGTTCCGGTATGGTGCTCTGGAGGGCCCACCCACCTGCCCGAGCTCCTTACCTGTCCTTTAAAGCCTTCAGCGCTTCCATGGATGTGCATACAGCACCTGTGCAACACTCCACCAAGCAGCTGTATAATTGTGGAGGCTTGCGGAGGCATTGCTAGAAGGTATGACACATGCGCGTGCCATGCGGATTCATGTGGAGGACGCCGGGGCCCGTTGCAACCATACCAGTTGCAACAGATCCGGAACCCACCACTGGTGTGGTGCCATGAAGTATATCCAGAAGAAAGGATTAAGAAATTGAGAGCACCAGAAAGCACCATAGAAAAAAAATTGATCCAAACTAAGTATAACATGCAATAAAGTAAAGGTACATACATGCTTTTAGTGAGAGGAAGGTAGACAAGTAGGTATGTACATAATAGGATGGGTGCACAGAAATTGAACAGAACAGAATAATAGAATTGGAAGGGCCCTGGGAGGTCTTTTAGTGCAACCCACTGCTCAGGCAGGAAACCCTACACCACTTCAGACAAATGGTTGTCCAATCTCTTCTTAAATCTTGCAATGTTGGAGCATTCACAACTTCTGAAGTTATTCCACTGATTAATCATTGTAACTGTCAGGAAGTTTCTTCTTAGTTCTAGGTTGCTTCTACTCCTTTATTAGTTTCCATCCATTGCTTCTTGTTCTGCCTTCAGGTGCTTTGGAGAATAGCTTGACTCCCTCTTCTTTGTGGCAACCCCTGAGATATTGGAACCCTGCTATCATGTCACCCCTAGTCCTTCTTTTCATTAAATTAGACATACCCAATTCCTCAACTGTTCTTTTTATATTTTAAGTAGTTTGGCAGTTATTTTATTAAAAAATGAATACTCTGAGAATGGAAAGAGGGAGGCAGAAACTGCGGTTCTACAGTTGTAGGAAAGCAAACTTTTATAATTGAGTTATTATTATGGTTAGTTGCACAATCAGCCAGATGCACAATCAGCCAGATGATGATTTCAACACTTCTGTGCATGCGCAACACTTCTGTGCATGCACAGAAGCATCCGGGCAGGTGGCCAGAGTTTCCTGCCACCGACCCTACTGATTCAGCCAAACCAGGCAACTCACCTCTGAACTTCACCCCAAATACCTATTATTATGTATGTATGCTTTCATTTGCCACAATCCTCTTACTTTTACTTGCAGATCTTTCTATTTTGTGATTTTCTTCAGCTTTTCCTTCACTATTCTGCTGTCTCCAGATACTGTCCACTATCTACACTTTTTGGTCTTTCTTATCAACAATTGTTAGGTTTGGTGTGTTAGGTGGCAAGTGTTTGTCTGTTTGAATTCTAAATTCCCATAGCATTTTGGTTTCTTCATTTTCTATTACTTTCTATTTTGTGGTCCCACCAGTTCTTGCTTGCAGATAAATTGTAGCAGGCCAATTAGGTCTCTTTGGCATTCAGTAACTTTTCATGGTATACAAGCTTCGATGCATTTTCTTTACTGTCCTTCAGATATTCTTTCAACAGCCTTTTTCTTCACAGTCTATGCACTTGCAACATTTCGTGTCCAGCTATGCTTTGTGGTAAATTGCTTTATTTATTTGTTTGTTTGTTTATATGTTTACTTACTTACTTAAAAAATTTATTGGCTGTCCATCTTACCACAGGATAACTCTGGTCATCTTACAATCATAAATGCTTTATATCAGCAGAACATTTATCAAGTAAATATTCCATTGAGCTAAGCTCAACTGTAGATGACTTAATGGATTCTTGGCAGAATATTTCCACTACATTTTATACAGCAGCCCAGTCTAGCCTACAGTCCCAGGATTCTTTATGGTTTCCCATTCAGTAGTCCACAGGGAGCACTATTTATTTATTCTTTAGATCAGTCATGGTGTTTTACTTACTTGGCCATTTTCATTGCATTGTAATCCACTAAAGAGAAGATGAGTCCTCTCTTAGTCCCTCACATGTATGAATCAACATCTTATTGTAATTTTACTATTCTTATATAATGTTCACAATGCAGGCCCTGAAATCCAGTTCTGTAGGTGAAGGACACAGCAGAATGTTTAAAAACAAAGAAACGTAAAGAGCTCACCTCAATCTCTTCCAAGGTTATACCAAAACAAAATTGCAAAAGATGAACAAATTTGCTCAAGTACAGTATTATCTGTGCTAATGTTGTAATAACCATATGTCAATAATAACATCAGCTCCAACATTTGGCACCTATGTTATAAATATTTGCTGCTCTACCTTAAAATGCAGTATGCTTGCTTTCAATACATTTTTGGCCTCTAGCCTCTATTTATCACTGTAACTAATAATTTACTATAGAAAAGGATGCAGAGATGATGGTGGGCAAAAAAAAATCCCATCATCACCTTTATGATATTTGTCTCTCAGATTTTCACAGGAAGATATAAATGTGTTACAGAGAGTAATATTATAATAAACAAACAATGATGGGAAGGAGAATTTTCAAAATGATACCAATGCATTGCTTATCCAGAAAAGAAATTTTGCACAGTCCTAAACATTAGATGGAAATCTAAGAAGACTAAATAAAATCTCTCCCTATTATTCGCAGGTATGGCCATACAATATTCTCTATTTTTTTCTGAGTTTGTAAAGCTATCAATCACATTTCTTGTAGGCCATGAATCTTCTTTTTTCATAACATTTGGGATAATGTGAAGAGTCCATGGGTTTGCCGTTTCCCCCCCTTTTTAACTTTATCACTGTCAATAATAGTATCATCATTTTGTCTGAACTCCAAATGAAATCACAAGGGAATGCTGGGAACACAAATGGGAACAGACACTGAATTTTCCAGGTGCTGTGGCATGTGTCAGACGAGTAAAAGCGGAACGGTGGAATGGGAAAAAGAATGGCAATGATATACAGTAGATGTTCTCAATGGAAAGAACAGATGAATGACCCAGCTTTCTTTTAAAAAGTACTAGATCCAGAAAGCAAGCAGGATTCTGTACAAAGGAAACATTCTCTTTCATCTTCCATATGAAAGATCTTTCTATAGAAATTTTCTGAAGTTCACATTAGAGGGCAAAACCATTTTGCTTCACCAGTTTTCTGCTCAAGTACTTCCCTAAAGGCTAACATTGATTGTCATGTAACAGAGGAAAAAGAAGAATGGAAATGAAATAGGTTTTTCTCTCTCATGCTTTCAAAATGATTTCCTATACAGTATTAAATTAAGGCTGCAATTCTATGGAGACAAAGTCTATGAGTGGAGGGGGAAGAGAGAGAAAGAGAGTTAAAGAGCAAGAGCAGTTCATTTTCTATGTAATTTACAGGACGATCCCTATATAAGTCCCTTTTTTTAGACACAACCACATTCTGTGGTATTTTCATATGTGGCATTCCCAAACATATGCTGATGTTTGCATTTTTTTTCCTAGTCAGGAATGATGAACAAGAAAAGAATCCACCTACATCTGCCACACAGGCTTCATTTGAGTCTCTTCTGGCAGATGATATTTCAAAATAACACTGATTCATGAAAAGTTTGTTTCATTTATTTATTAGATTCTTGTTTTTTTGTTACCTAGAGACAGAGAGGATGGTTAGTTAGCACAACATTGGCCAAGCATCGAGAATCAAAATAACAGCCTATGTATTCCCAGTCTTTTGAATCTGCAGTCAAGATGTAGGCAATAGTGCATCAGACCATTGAGGCTTAGTGCTGATTCTGTGGTTTCCTTGAAATCTCAGTGATTCACATGAGGGCATACTTGTGTATAGGAAAACATGAGGGATGCTATTGAAATCTGACTGGCTTTATTAAGTGGTTAAATGCATGCAGTTTAGTAAAAACCAAATTACTTTGGGGCAGATCGAAAGGAATAAGTAACCAACAGTATACAAAACATAATTAATTTTGTTAATTAATTGTTTAGAGTCAAAATCATCAGAATGAAATAAAGGTTGACTAAGCAAATGAAGATAACTAAACAAAGAAGTTAATGTGTACGATGATAGAGCTTTACCACCATGCTGTTGATTTAAGTTGGCTGTCTTTGACATGTATCTTGGGGAGGGGCCGGTGTTACTGTTATACTTTTTCTGTTTTTTATTTTATTGTTTTACGTTTTGTATTATCATCATAATTATTATTTTGCATGTCACCCAGACCCTATAAATGGGAGGGAGGGAGGGAGGGAGGGAGGAAGGAAAGAAGGAAGGAAGGCTTAATACAGTACCTTTTGGTGAAAATGTCCATTCTTTATACTTACTGTAAGAAACATCATCCCCTTGATAAACTTTAACATTCATCAGAGACATAATTCATGTTCTGTATTTATTTATTTATTACTTCCAAAATAAAAAAGGCTCAAAACCAGAACCATAACATAGTACATAATAAGGACACACCAATATATACCCTGTCTCCAAAGACTTAATGCCCTGAGGGAACAACCAGGTCTTCAAAGCTTTTCAAATGGCTAGCAGGTTCTGAGACAATCAAATCTCAGAGGAGAGATGATTGCACAGACAGGCACCACAATAGAATAGATTCCTAGATGTCATTATTTCAATAAATTGATATTAAGGAGACCCAATCTACTGAAAGTGTGGGGAGGCAAAAACAATTGGGTACAGGCAGTCCTGAAAATAATCTAGTGCTATATCAAAAAACACTTTGTAAGTGGTCACCAATATCATGAGTTACATCCAGAATCAAACTTGGCAGCTTTATCAGGTTGACCAAGGAGTAGGGTGACCAGAGGTCCCGCATCTGGCAGGACAGGCATGATTTTTCATCACTTTTCCCGTGTCCCGCCCGCTTCTCAAAAAAACCCGCTTTATTTTGGCGCTCGCTGGCTCCCCCGCCCATCATCAGCTGCCGCTAGCTCGCTCGTTCCGTTCCCCCATCTATTATATCTACACTAAAAATCTAAGCCAGCCCAGCCTGCCGCTCACTGACTGGCCTGGACTCCTAAGACACGGCGTGCTTAAAGTTTTCCATCCCAGCCAGCTCACTGATTGGCTGGAGTCTGCTTAGCACGCCGCATGAGTCCCCCACCCATCCGTTGCCGCTCGCATGGGCGGGGTAGCGTAGCAAGTGAGCGGGGAGCGAGCTCGCCTTTCCAGCTCCACTTCCAGACAAGCCGTGGGAAAGCCTCTGCGAAAAGAGCCACCTGGGGCCGCCACTTCTTCTCCGAACTCAGAGTAAGTGACGGGCGGGGCGAGTGAGCGGGAGGGATGGTGGTGGGATTGCCACCCGCTGCACTGCAGCTGACTCACCCCGGGCCGGGCGGGCTGGGAGGCTCTGGGCTTCCGGGCAGGAAGAGCGCAGAGGAAGGCAGAGCAGCGCTCGATGTGACTCTGCTATTTCTGCTGGAGGAGCCCATAGAATAGATAGGGAAGGTGGGTGGCGAGGCGGAGCAAGGGAGCACAAGCGGCGGATCCCGGGCTCATATGCAGAGGGAGCTCTCCAGGCACAGGAGCGCTGGAAAAGTGCTCCGCTCATGCACCCACCAGGATGGAGCACGCTCGCTCACTCGCTCGCTCCAGCCCTGCCTGCCGGCACGACTTTGAAGGGCTGGCTTGTCGCTTGCCTTCCAAGTAGGCCCGCGCGGAAGGCAATCCAGCCCTTTCAAAGTCATGCCGGCAGTTTAGAACTCGCCCGCCATTCAGCGAAACATCTTTCACTGAATGGCGGCCGAGGGGCATGCTAAAGTGCCGGCATGAGTTTGAAGGGCTGGCTTGCCACTTGCCTTCCACGTCGGCCTGACGAGCCATGCAGATCCCTTCTACTTTTCCTTCCCCCCTCCTTCCTTCCTTCCTCTCCTTCCCACTCCTTGCAACTGGTGGCGGCGAAATCGTAGTGATCCGAAGGGTTTGATGGCTGGCACAATGAAGGTCTTCTTCATCTCCTTTACCTCCACAGCATCCCCCATTTTCCTCCCCTACCCTCCCCCTACAAGGGATCTACAACCCATGCAGGAAGTTTGGGGGCGGGGGGTTGCATCTTTTCCCTGGCTTCTCCGAGCTTCGTTCCTCCCGCTTCCGCTCCTTCAGCTGGAGACAATTACACACACACACCCCAAAGAATCCTAGGCACACAAACAAGCAGCTTCCCCACTGTGGGCTTTGTTCTTAACCGACAGCGGGCAAAGGGAATAGAGAGAGGCAGCGGCGAGGCTACCTTTTGCGGGGAGAGCAGGAGCTTGGCCAACCGTGGAAAGGTGCCCTGGGGCTGGGATCCAAGGTGGGCTTAACTAGGTGAGGAACTTGTGCGGACCCGCCAGGGCGTGGGAACTGAGGAAAAGAATAGACAGGGGACACGTGTGGAGAAGAAGAAGTGTGCCGAGTCCTAAGACACTGGCGATCTGGGCTGCTGTAAGCAGGCGCTGGGCTTCGGGGGAGGGGGATGTGCAACCCCCCTACTCTAATGCTTCCGGCTCTTCTAAAGAAGGGGGTCGGGGGGGCTTGTGCAGACCCTCCCCCCTATTCCCGCATTTCCATGCAGGAAACCCCAAGCGCCAGGGGCATCGGACTCCAAATCCCATCGCAGCAGCCCCCAATGGCCAGTGTCTTAGGACTCCAAATCCCATCGCAGGAATCCCCACTCGCCAAGATCGCAGGACTCCAAGTCCCATCCCATCTGCTTCTAGATCTCCCTCGCAAGCTTCAGCAGCCCCGATGACAGCTCGGCACGCTGCTTGTTTGTGTGCCTGGGATTCTTTGGAGTGTGTGTGTGTAATTGTCTCCAGCTGAAGGAGCGGAAGTAGGAGGAACGAAGCTCGGAGAAGCCAGGGAAAAGATGCAAACCCCCCCAAACTTCCCGCATGGGTTAAAGTAGAGCCTCGGGATGCCTTCATATGGAATCTCCCCCCTTCCTCTCGGCTTTGACCTAGGGAGATCCCAGGCGCTCCCGCCACCCAGCTGGAAAGGAGGAAAAATGCCTGGTTGGGGAGAATCAATGAGCCGGAGAAGGCTGTGGGTGTCTCTGCCATACACTCAGGCGCTAGCCCTGCTGCTGTTGCTACTGGGCAGAAGCCTGGCAACTGACAATGGCAATCCTTCTTGCTTTCCCACTCCGCTCCTCTTTCCCAACACAAAGATAGACGAACGGAGAGATAAGGCAGAAGAAGGAAGGGATGCCTCGACTGACAAGAGGCACATCCTCCGCACCCTTAAAATCCCCATTTCCTCCCCACTCCAGAGGTAGGATACTGCAAAATCCGCATTCCCCCCCCCTCCAGGGGAAGGATACTATGAAATCCCCAATTCCTCCCCACTCCAGGGGAAGGATACTATGAAATCCCCATTTCCTCCCCACTCCAGGGGTAGGATACTGCAAAATCCCCAATTCCTCCCCACTCCAGGGGAAGGATACTATGAAATCCCCAATTCCTCCCCACTCCAGGGGAAGGATACTATGAAATCCCCATTTCCTCCCCACTCCAGGGGTAGGATACTGCAAAATCCCCAATTCCTCCCCACTCCAGGGGAAGGATACTATGAAATCCCCAATTCCTCCCCACTCCAGGGGAAGGATACTATGAAATCCACATTTCCTCCCCACTCCAGGGGTAGGATACTGCAAAATCCCCAATTCCTCCCCACTCCAGGGGAAGGATACTATGAAATCCCCATTCCCTCCCCACTCCAGGGGAAGGATACTATAAAATCCCCATTTCCTCCCCCTTCCAGGGGAATGATACTATAAAATCCCCATTTCCTCAATGTGACCACTGTCTGTGATCCGGTTTGTGATGGAAGGAGGCAGGAAAGTGCTGATGGAAGGAGGCAGGAAAGCGCGGGGCACCGGAGAGATCACCCAGCTGTATTTCTTTCATTAATTTATCCATTTCGGCACAGTCCATAATTTTTCTGAATAATTTTTCCATATAACATTTTTAATCAACACCCCCCCCCCCCCGGTCAAAGGTGTCTCTCTTTACCAATCTGAAAATCTGGTCACCTTACCAAGGAGTCACACATACTATTTGTTACAAGGTTATAGTAACATAATCTTTCATATCTGAATGCAGTCTTCTCCTCTCTCCTTTTAACTTTGTAAGAACTATGGAGGCTTCTTGTCTGCGATGTTTCTGACCCTAACTCATATTTCTTTATCTGACTGTTGTTTTGGTTGTGGCTCTTCCTCCTATTTCTCATGTTTATTTTTTCTGCCCACTCAGTCACTGGGGAAGCACACAGCACATGAAGTACAGGTATTACATGGTTGCCCATGACTACCCATACCACTACATTATGGATCAGATTCAGCTTTAATGGTCTTCAGGGGTGTACCCATATGCCACAAATTGCAATAATACAACCAAGAGGTGACTAAAGTATGAGCAACCCAGTGGTGGGTTAAAACCGGTACGCCCCAGTAAGGGTGTACAAGTGCCTGCTGGGAGCACCAGGTACCATTATGGTACAGTGCTTTGGAGGGCCCACCTGCCCGCCCACGGTCCTTACTGGTATTTGAGGTTTTTGGGACTTCTGCACACGCACACGGAGCATACGGTACCTGTGCAATGCTCCGCTGAGCAGCTGGAGCATCACGGAAGCATCGCGGAGTGTCACGGGCAGTAAGTATGCATGTGAGCATGTGCACTGTGAACATTCATGTGGGGGACGCCCAGCCCCGTTGCACTGTACCAGTTGCAACGGGATCTGGAACCCACCACTGAGCAACCTCAAGTAGAGCCTTCTGGTCCCAAACAGACATCACTATTTCCCAAAATTGAGTTATGCAAAGGACCCCCAGTCTACGCTTACCACCTATTCTTTGATCTCTCAGTACTAAAGATGAAAAATAGCAATAGCAGTTAGACTTATATACCACTTCATAGGGCTTTCAGCCCTCTCTAAGCGGTTTACAGAGTCAGCATATCGCCCCCAACAACAATCCGGGTCCTCATTTTACCCACCTCGGAAGGATGGAAGGCTGAGTCAACCTTGAGCCGGTGAGATTTGAACAGCCGAACTGCTGAACTGCAGTCAGCCTGCAGTGCTACATTTAACCACTGCGCCACCTCGGCTCTTCTAGTGTTGGGATAAGGTAGCCTCAAAATCCACAATCACTTATTCTTTCCAGAGTTACATCACAGCCTGGCCTTCTTCATCCAAGGTACCCAAGCCTGCAAGTACCAGGACAGAATGTTGACAGTATCACTTAGACTGCCATGGCAGAGATGTATAGTTAAGTATTGTTGGCATCCTTATGTTGAATTCTTTAATAAATGTATTGGCAATTGGAGTCAGGTTAGCTTTTTCCTAATTAGACTGAAGAATGACCTTATTCATTCTATGTACATTCTTACTGCTCTTAAGATAACAAGAAACCTCTAGAAAGGGAGTTGATCCTTCTCCACAAAAGCAACCCTTAGCTCTAGATTTTCATGTATCCAGATTAAGATTTAGTAATAGTTCTAAAACTGGAAAACATTTTTCTATTGGAACTTCAATGACTACAGAAAGTGATTGCCACAGAAATTGCAATCATGTACTAAAAGGTATTACTCTATAGGAAGCAAATATGTTAGCTATGCACTGCACTCAAGAAGAGGAGAATATGGACTGTGAAGAATCTCTTCTGCCTCCCACTGTTGCCACCAAACATGACAATCCAGGAAATGTGACAACCTGACATATCTTGCAGGTTGGAGGTGTAATAACCACCCACCCCTATGTAGTAATAGTTATATGGTTGTTAAATAATGTTGTAGCTCTAGAAAATATAGAAAGTAGCTATTTATTAGTGCTGAACTGAAAGAGAGTGGAAAATTTTGAGAAGCCTTGGAAAAATATCTTGAACTGTAACTCTTCTTTTCTACTAGTGCCATTAAAATGCAAAGCCAGTCAGCTCATAAACCAAATTAGACAGCTCTTAATTCTTGACTGCATAATGATCCCGGTGCTTATTTCATCAAAGTTTAATATTTTTATAACTGAAAGCCAGATTGATTACAAGTTATTTATATTTTTGCATGTATCCATTTAGCATGACTAATCATCCAAACTATGCCATCGTTGCATGTCCTTATGATATCCGATGTCATAACACAAAGAATGGAAAAGAACAGCAGTTTATATGAACAGGACACATTTCAGCCACATGCATTAAAAAAAAACTAACACAGAAAAATTCCCACTGTAAAAGTAAAACTGGATTTCTAATTTGACAAACAAAAGCTAACTGTGGCATCAGAGATGGTATTCATCAGGTTCTGACCAGTTCTGAAGAATTGATAGTGGAAATTTTGAGTAGTTTGGAGAACCAGTAAATACCACCTCTGACTGGCCCCTTCCCCATCTATTCTCTGCCTCCTGAGTCCCAGCTGATCAGGAGGGAATGGGGATTTTGCAGTAACCTTCCCCTGGAGTGGGGTGGGAATGCAGATTTTACAGTATCCTTCCCTTCCCACCAAGACACACCCACCAAGACACACCCACAGAACCGGTAGTAAAAAAAATTGAATCCGACCCCTGTGTGGCATGGTCACAATAACCAGTCCTTCAACGTTTAAAGGTATTTGGCATCTCTTTATGAAACTGTGTGGAATTGTTTGGAAGGAAAACAGCAAGCATTAAATATTGGGGGGAACAAAATTCAAGATGCCAAATACCCTTGTAAGAAGTTAGGTTGATGGTTTTCTTTGGATCATGCCACAGTTGACTATTTGATAATGGAGGGAAGGGTGGGTTGGGACCTGGATCATCATAGGGATATGTTGTAAGATTCCAGCAAGTCTTGGAATTAATGAAAAAAATGCTTGCTATCTTATTGCAGGGAAATAAAGGAACCACAGTTTGATCAGAATAACAAAATAACAGAGCTGGAAGGGACCTTGGAGATCTTCTAATCCAACCGTCTGCTAGACAAATTACCTGGACAACATTAATATTTTTGTTACCTTCCTCAGAGCAATGGAAATGTTTTACTTGAGCTTGGCCTCAGTGATTGACCATGAACTCTAATAATTTTTTTCATGTTGACTATGATCCCTGATTCCCTGAGACCAGTTATTAAAGAGGCAACCCTCCACAAAATATTTTGATAATAAGGATGTCTGCAGAATGTTTTAAATTCCTTGAAAAATGCAGCCTCCTGCTTGTATTTCAATGAACATTTGAAATAAGTATTTGCAGGATCTGTAGTAGAGACTTCTTGTTGTCCTGCAGAATATAGCTAATTGATTCATACACATAAAAGGCTTGAAATACTTTGTTTCTTATTTGCATTGTTCTTCTTGTTAGTTGTGAAGTCATGTCCCCATCACAACATATTTGCATGTTGGTGATTAAATGGGTGTATTTATATGTCTTCCTTTTGTGGGTGATTGCTTTGAATACAAACACTATAGCTGAAGAGAGGTGAAAACACTTTCTTTTCCTAGGCTGTCAATTCAGCCTTTTAATTCAATATAAATTGGCTTTTTAGGGGAAAACCCTTGACAAATAAAAATAAGTAATGTGACTGATCAGGCATTTGGAAACAAATTGAATTGGGCCTAAACCCCAGCTGTGCAAGTAAGTAATGACAAATATTCTAGCAGGAATCCAATAAGATCAGTAGCAGGGTTAGATAGTCTAAGAAGCACAAATAATACCTTTATAATCATGTTTCTTTGAACAGAAAGTTGCAAGGCATGTTCCTTTCTTTATCTAGTGTTCTAAGCCATTCCCTTCAATATTATTCTATATTGTAAGCCCTGTTTTTTACAATGCACTTTGGAGATCTTCCACATATGAAAGCTAACATTATACTTAACAAATCTGTGATCGAATGTGTTTTCAAAAATTCAAAGCGACACATTTCATTTCTCCAAACTATACACTTTTAAAAGATATATAACTCAAAGTAGGAGACTGATATGAAGAGAAACAGGGATAACTCTCCAAAGCAACTAGTTCATATACAGATGAACTATGTATGTCTTGACTGTCATTTAAAATTATAGATGATCTGATAACTTTTCATAGTGCTGCTACTAACGTGCTGCTGTAATTCCTCTAACTATTTCTATTTATATCCATATATATCTGTAAAATATCTATCTAGTCTCCCATATTCCTGAACCTAAACAGCTGACACTTTAGGGGAGTATTAATTCCCTAAGAAGAATTTCACCTGGTTAACGCTGTGGAAGTGACAAGGTCCTTGGAGCTATGAGCTCTGCCAGCTGTGTTTTAGATCCTTGGCCCTTACCCCCAGGTAATCAAGGCTTTCTGGGAGATGGCATCAGTGGTGGGTTCCGGGCAGTACAGCCCAATACAGCTGTACTGGTAGTAGCTGGGAATGACTTCCTGTGGGAGGAGCCTGTCGCCGAGGAGCTTAACGAAGCCCCTCTTAGAGTTCTGGTCTGTATATCTAATTAAGATCAATAGATATCATCCCTTTCTGGCAGAAAGGGACAGGCAGAAGCTCAGGTGTTAGGATTTATTCGTAGTTCACAGCCCTCTTCTTTTATTTTTGGGCTGCGAACAAAGAATGGATTCAGCGTAACTGAGCTCTTATCTCCAGCCAGTTCTTCGCAGCTGCCTTTTTGCAGCCTTAGACAGCCGACTCCCGCACTCAGGACAATGATAAATTGTTTTTAAGATAATACGAGCGGGTCGCACTTCTGTGATGTGTTTTTCTTTTTTAACTATCTAAATACCAGCCTTGTTTTTCCTTTGAACTTCTCTGCGCAATTGGGATACAAAATGGCGTTTTTACTGTGTTGGTGATTGATGACGTAATTAACTGGCCTTATTTCCCCGGAGATCGCTACTCATTAATGAGTGAAATCTACAAATAATTTATTGAGAACTGACCGGCTGAAGACACTGTTTATCTGTCTATTCTCAGATTATATCTATGATGTCTCCCAGGTCTAAACAGGCAAAAAAATCCTCCCCCCTCGTGCTTAAAGAACTTGTTACCAAATCGCTGCCTTTGTCTCCTACGCCATCTACTGGAGATTCCTTGACACAGGAGCTTCTCTTTCAAATAATTAATGACTTTAGAAAAGAGATTAAAGAATTTGTGTTGGATTTATGCGATAAAATACAGACCAAAATTGCCCAGATAAATGCGAATATGTTTGAAGTCACGTCTACTTTAACAGATTATATTGAAGAAATGGAGACGAAATTGGAAACTTTGGAGAGGGCTAATTTTAATTTGACTTCTAATATTCAAGCTTTACAACAAGAGATTATTAATAATCAAACACAACTTACAATGATAAATTATAACACAAAGGCGTCTGCAATAAGAGTCAGAGGACTGCCTGAAAAGAAAGGAGAAAATTTGAAACAGACTTTTGTAGAAGCTTTCAGCCAAGTGGTGGGAGGTCCGGGACTTAATTTTGATTGGAATATTCGAAAAATCTATCGCCAAAATTCGCATGTAGCAGAGCAACGACAGCTTCCAAGAGACATAATTATATATTTTTTCACAAGAGAATCCAGAAATGCGATTTCACAAAAGTTCTATAATAGCAGGCTTCGAATTGATGGCCACGATCTGCTCGTCTTTAAAGATATCCCGCTTCAAATGCTGCAAGCAAGGAGAGGTTATACTTTTTTAACCCAAGAACTTAGAAATCGTCAAATAAAGTATAAATGGGAAGCTCCAGTTGGAATCACAGTTACATTTGAAAATCAAAGATTTCGTATTAATTCTGTTTCGGAAGCTCGGGACTTTTATTATAAAACTCTGAAGGCGGGGCTTCTTGACTCACTCAGAAACGCGGAAGGACAAGGTGAAGGAAAGACAAGCAGCAAGTCACTTGGCCACAAGAAGGAGGGAGTTGTTCTCCCCCTACTGGAGAGGCAGAAAAGCGGAAATTGAGGATTCAGTTATATTTTCAAAGCAGCGGGACACGTGGTTATAAGGCAGAGGGCTGCCTTTTCTTTCCGGAAGGGCAGAAGAGTAAAGAATATAGACCTAGCGATGTCTTTAAAATACTTTCTAAGTTTCTGGACTGATTAAAACTTTAGGATTTCTGTTTGGTATGAAATCGTAAAGCTGTGTACTGATGAGGATTGGAAAGAAGCATTGCTTATTCTAGACAGATACTATACGGGACTTTTACAAGACTTATTTGAATTTCAATCCAAACTGCGCATGAAGTGTTTTCTGTGAGGAAAGCGGGGACTAAGATTTATTTGAATTGCGGTTTGGGATGAATGGAGTTGGGAAGAGTGGGGCAGAAAGGAAGGTGGAGCGGGATATTGATGAAGGGATCTTGGGATTGAACGAACTGGTATGGATTTTGGGCACATATTTTACGAATTTACATGTTTGAAGTATAACATAAAAAGCTCAGGATTTTAAAGCGAAGAGCGAGATCCTAATCTTATGCAATTTGGGCTTGGGAGGAATGGAGACGTGAAACGAAGGATAGGAAGATGAGTAGCGAAAGTATGAAAATAAATTGATTTTTGTATAAACTAATATTTGAATACAAGGTTAAGAAAGGCTACCTGGAGATTCTACAGGAAGATGGGGGTAAATATCAAAGAAGTAAGGGACGAGGATAAAATATAAATGGAATGAATCACACTGTTTAAATTTTAAGAATGATGGGAGGCTGAGCATAATGCAAAAGATTTTTCAAATTTTTTTTGATTACTCTTTTGTTTTTTTTTTTTGTTTTTTTCTTTTTCGGAGTGTTCTTTTTATTTTATTTTCATTATTATAAGATATTTTGAAGGTGAATGGTATTGAACTGTGCCGGGTGTGCGACCTGGGAAGTCGGAGGGGGTTAGGGAGGGGGGTCCATTGGGGGTGGGTGGGTGGGTGGAGATATAGTTTCAATATATAGAACAAGAAGAATACACTTGTATACTGTTGTTCCTTATCTTTTCTTTTTATTTTTCTCCTTTTTTTTTTCTTATTGCTTTTTTCCTTTCTTTTTTTTTCTTTTTGGTGTAAGGAATAGAGAAATGCGCCATAGTGAGAAGTAGAGGAAAGGAAGAGGGAGAAGTAGGGAGGGAGGAAGAGGGGAATGTAAGGAGGATGAGAGGGGAAGGAGGGTGAGGAAGGTGAGAAAGGAAGATAGGAGGGGAAAAGGAAGTAGGAGGGGTGATCGTTGGAGGGAGAAAGGAAAGTTGGAGGGGGAGAAGAAGGGGTGTATGAAAGTGATAGGTTGGGTTTATGAGTTGTGTTTAGGTTGGGGTTGTTTTTTTTTTTTCTTACTATTATATTATTATTATTGCAAATATCCAGTATATAAGTGAATGTACAAAATTGAAAATGAAAATGAATAAAACATTTAATCATCAAAAAAATAAAAAAATAAAAAAAACAATAAAAAAAATAAAATAAAAAAACAATAAGTAGCTGGGAATGAAGCTCGTTTGGCCCACCTGCCCGCCCCCATTCCAGGGCTGTTTATAACATGACCAGCCAATTGCACACACGTGCACACCACATGGCACCTGCACGACCTCTGCCGAGCAGCTGGGTGTCGCAGGGCAGTGGCATTCACAAGTCTGCGCAGCGCTCATGCCTGACTAGGATGCCCGGCCCCATGCATAGCGTAGGGGTTGCTACGGGGTATGTTATCTACCACTGGATGGCATGCATTAGTTCCAAGCAGCGATGAATGTTTCTTTGTGGGACGTTTCAGTCTGTGCCCTCCTCAAGAGGCCATCCTTGTATCTAACAATATAGAAACTTTCATCTCCTGCAGTCTCAAATTTTCCTTTTTTAGAAAGAGTTATTGAGAAGGTTGTAGATTCAGAACACCAGGAGCTTTGGAAGAAGCAGATCAGATTTCAGATCAGATTATAGTAACAATTGCGGCAGTTCAGTTAGTAATATGGCTGTTAAGTGAATCTGGCTTTTCCATTGACTTTCCTTGTCAGAAGATTGCAAAAGATGATCACATGACCTCTGGGACATTGAAACCATCATAAATATGAGCCAGTTGACAAGTGTTTGAATTTTGATCATGTGACCATGGAGATGCTGCAACAGTCATAACAGTGAAAAATGTCAAAAGTCGCTTTTTTCAGTGCCACTGGAACCTGAAATTGTCACTAAGCAAACTGTTGTAAGTCAAGTATCTGCCTGTATCTCTAAGCAGCAATTCTCTCCTATAAATCCCTAAAGGAAAAATATCCAAATTCTAACTGTGAGGTCTTACAATTTTACTCATATCATTAAAGCCAACAGCAGACTGGTAGGTATAGAAGAACTGTGAGTTTGTACAGGCTGAATAGGCTTCTAAAACCTAAGGCTAGAAACCAACCTTTTCCTGCCCCTATGCCTAACAGTGAAGGTCAATATAAACAGAAAGACAATGGCAGATAATGACATTTGCTTTGCTTAAGTCCTAAAGCCTGAGCAAAAGGGAAAGTCAGGGGGGGAAAAACCCATGCTCCTTCCCCCCCTCCTCCTTGCCCAGAATTTTGTCCTGATTCAGCTTCCCTTTTTCTCCCATGGGTTTCTCTAATCTTTTTGTGGGCATTTTTCTCCGCATATCTTCTTGTCTCAAATTTTCCTTCTGCTGCCTGTCTGCTATTTTTAGTCTTTTCCCATGGGTTCCGAATCTTCCATTAATGCAGTTTTCCTCCAGCCTCCTTCTGGGCTCAATCCTGTGAACAATCTTCTCTTTTTCCATCCGATTAAGCTTTGGCTTCACTGTTTTTCCCTCCCTTTCCCTTGTAACACTGAGGTGGGAAAGCTCTGCTAGAACTGCTTCACTTAGACTTCCTCATAAGTTAATATTTCTACTGCAGAGGAGCAGGCCCTTGACCAGGGGTGGGTTGCTGCCGGCATTACTGCCAGTTCGGTACGCGCACGGTGCATGTGCAGTTGCCCAAAAATAGATCTGTGCATGCGCAGAACGTTAAAAAGGGGTGGGAAACATGCCGCACTGACCAGAGAACCAGTTCAGAGGCGTGGCAGGCCTGGGTCGCTGCCGGTTCCAATCATCCAGGCCACCAAACCACTATCGGTTCACCTGAACCAGTCCAAAATGGTAGCAACCCACCTCTGCCCTTGATGATGTATGTGCCTAATGACCTTGTCTTTCCTTTCCTTTTTTAAAAAAATCTAATGACTCCTGTGCAATAGCCAAACCTGTGGGGTATATGTCTTCTTGTCTACTCTCTGCATTCTCCCAAAACAAGCTTGGTCTGTATACCTCATCCTTTCTGCCATCTATTCCCCTTACCTTACATTTGATCTTTAGGGGATTATGAGCCACAGTAGTGCAGTGGTTAGAGTGCAGTACTGCAGGCTACTTCTGCTGGCAGCTGGCTGCCTGCAATTTGGCAGTTCAAATCTCACCAGGCTCAAGGTTGATTCAGCCTTCCATCCTTCTGAGGTGGGTAAAACAAGGACCCAAATTATTGGGGGCAATATACTGACTCTGTAAACCACTTAGAGAAAGTTGTAAAGCCCTGTAAAGTGATATATAAGTCTAAGTGCTATTGCTATTGCTATTATCTAAAGTTTCATTCTTAGATGTTAGGATGGCCAGCCTTAAAAGCAGTGTAACTCACCTAACCTACATACAGTCTACATACTGCAATTGAACTTTAAAATCTTAATCAAGTTTGATAAATCTTAATCAGCACTTATTTTTCAGCTCTGCTGCAGCCAGCTAGGTTACATGAGTAAGAGCAGTTCTAGGCCTGCTGTAGGCAACGTGTCGTTCCAAAACACTCCTAAAAGCACAGCTCTTCTCTACAGTACAAAGGAAGGGGCCTATATTTGAGAGGCTTGATATGACAGTAAGATATGAATTAGTTTCTCTGAAGAACCTGCAGTTACAGCCTGGCCCATGGCAAATGTGAGCAAGCTTAACTACAACATGGCAGATGAAGCTTAGTTACCGCTACAAGTATAGTTCTTCTGTTTTAATTCCTTTGCTGGAATCCCCCTGCTGGCTGAGTGTCAGCTGGAAGAGCCTCAAGCTACTGAAAGCAGAATAGTGTTGGGCTCAGGATGTTGCTGCTAGATTTTGTATTTTGAGAAATGTTGTTTATCCATTTAAAAAGGGCACTAAAGTGCCTTCCTTCAGGTTCTCCTTTAACTTCCTGGTGTAATCTATAGCCCATGGGACAATTACTAATGAGCTTCCTCTCTTTGTTTTTTCAAGATGAGCCAACCTCCAGCAGATACTGCAGTTTGCAATGGCAAAACTAAAGCTGAGACAAAACTCCTAAGTGCAATACACACAGTAGAGAATTTTAAGAAGATTTTGCCCCATGAAAATAAGGTGAGCATCTTGGTTGATTCAAGATTAAAAGTTGAAATTCTATTTTGGAGAGGGGGTGTGTTGTGGCCCAACAGTGGCCGGCTGAGCTGTTGGTGGAATCTGACAGTGATGAATGATATGGGACTGCCCTGGAGGCTGAGGAAGACTCTGGGAGGTGTTCGGAGTCAGAGCAGGGACTAGAAAGGCCGGTTGGCTACCAGGTGGCGTCTGAGTCAGGGAGCAGTGAGGAAGAACAGAAGGAGGCTGTCCCTGACATACATATGTGTAGGGCTGTGAGGAGGAGGGAGCAGCTTTGGAAAAAGGCTCGCAGAAAGAAATAGGAACAGGTGGCTACTGATTGGAAAGCTTATAGGTAGGGCAACGGGAGGGGAATTTTGCAGAAAACAACAATTTACTGATCCAGCCATAGAGAAAGATTGGGATAATTTCATGAGTTCAAGCCTTGTTTCATAGAGATAGCTTTCTGGGCTCCCAACCAAGGGGTTGCTTATCTCCCTCCTTAGTTGTGGCAGACAGCCAAGTCTGCGTCCGTATATATTGTAGAGGCTTGGGAAGAACAGGGAGCAACTAATTCTTAAGTGAATGGAAGCAGGAAATTCAATGATCTCCAATATCAACAATGAATGGCCATAGTATAAGTTGAACTGTCAACAGTATTAATAATTAGAGAAGCATGGTATGTATATCTGTATGCTTATTGAAGAGAGTTGGAAGTATTTTTTTATTTTACCTATTTTTGTCACTTTTTAAATTTCCCTTTTGTTCCCATCTCCTATTTTCTTCTTTTGTTTTAATGTTGTATTTTAATCTCTTTTTTGAAATTTAGTTAGTATAAAAAGAGAGAAGCATACTTAGTTTTAGTATAATTAACCAATAAAAACAAATGAAATGCACAGGACAATGAGACACATTGTGGACTCCAAAATAGATTGCTTGCTTCAACCAATACAAGGTAAAATGGGTATCCCCTTGCAGAGTGAAGGATAAGGATTTTTGATAAATCTTTTTCCTTCTAGTTAAACATGCCTGTGATCTTGGAATCTTCCAAAATGGGGGAGAATGTCCTTGTTCAAGGTTTGTCCTTCACTGACTTTTTGCATGAATGAATTTGTAATTTCATGACAGTTCTTTTAAGCATATGGTGCTTAAAAAAAGAAAGGGAAGGGAAATCTACAATGCTTTTTACCACAGAATAGTTCTGACAGACTAAGTTTTTTGTTTGTGCATGGATGCTCTCCATGGTGCACCATAGCTTTGCACTAGCTAGCTAGCAGTGTTCAGGGAATATGAGATCACCCAGGCTTTCTTCTGCCAACCTTACATCGCATCCAGGCAGGTCCAGCACCAGTTCTCAACATAGTGGCACCTTGTCCTACGATTGTTGTGATAATCAGGAAAATGTTCAGACTCTAAGGGGCGGATGGGTTTGTCTTTCAAAACTGAAGGATTTTATAGACTCATGATGGCAAACCTATGGCACACGTGCCCAAAGTGGCATGCAGACCCATGTCACCTGGACCATGTGGCATTGCCCATTCCTGTTCTGGGTTTTTGGCATGCATGCCAGCTGGCGTTTTTGCACGCGGCAGTGCCAGAAATGGGAAGAGCTGGTCTTCCGTTTTCCGGCATGAACATGCATGCTGACCAACTGACTTTCGCTCATGCATGCGTGCCAGTAACTGGAAGATTAACTTGTGTGCAGAAGTTCATTTTCCAGCACCCACATGCCCCCTAGGCAGCTCCTATTCCGGGTTGTGGTATGTGTGCACTTCCTTTCTGGCACTCAGTGCCAAAAAGGTTCGCCATCATTGTTATAGATTGATAAAATTTCAAGTGAGGAGTAGGAGAAGGCACTGAGGAGGGATATTAGACATTCCAAACCTATAATAGCATTAGATATCCAGGGGCAAAAAAACAAAATTTAAAAATCAAGGAAAAATGAACTTTAAAGACAGACAAGTGGGGGGGGTGAGTAATTATTGTATATGGTGTGTGGACTAGATAGAATTGATTGAAAATTCTGTCCTACATTTGATGTGGAGAAAACGGTACAATGCCTTACCACTTATTCTTTGCTATTCTATCCACTCACCTAAGAACAATGTGAATGAGATAATCAAGTTACTAGATCTCTTTAAGGAAGAAAAGTCATGCAAAAAGAATGCCCCAAAAAAGGAGACAGTAATTGATAGGGGGGCTTCTCCGCTAATATACATTTCAGAACAAATTTAGCTGTGAAGAGCTGAGCACTTATCTCACTTGCGTATTTTAAAAATATAATGTTCTTTTTAAAATTGAAGTGGAAAGCATTATAGCGTCTGTGTGTGGGGAAATTAAGTGGTTTTCAAGGAGGCTGGGAGAAAGATACAGAAGACAATATAGGCTGAAAGTGATTGAAAGCTGTATGAAATTAAAAGAAGACAAAACATTCCGATTGGTGTCAGCCAAAATAAAATAAAAAAGAGGTAGTTATAGTTATCCACTGATGATACCTTACATTAGTATTGCTCGGGGCTATATAGGTCATTTTAAATCCACTCTGTTTATTCCAATCTATGGCAGATTGTTTTCTTTCTGAAGATGCTGGAATTCATTTTGTTATTATGTCTGGCTGCGACCATCCAAAAGGTGAGTGTTTTTCTTGTATGGCATACCATTATGGACTCCTCAAAATGAAGAAATATTTTTTAAAAAAAACTTACATTGTGTTGGAGTATTTTTACAAGATTCATTACAGACCCATGTCCAAAATGCATTAATAATTCTTACTACATATGGAAGAGTCCAATTTTCCTACATTTATGCCAACACATTAGTGAAACATATAAAGACGGTACTGTGGATGAAAAGGAAATCTGCCATGGCTTTCTATGGAAATTGATTTATAAGGTCTGTCAAAACAGAGCCCAACATGAAACTGATTGTCAGCACTCGAGCACATCAGTGTCTCTCATTTTCTTGCCAAAAATCTGTAAGAGATCTGCAAAGGAATACACATTTTCTGAAACTGAAAATATACCCAAAATGGTAATTACTAGAAGGATAAAATGAGCTCCCTTTGGATACAAGTGTATTTTAAAATCCTGCGTCAGATAAAATCTGCAAAAAAGATGCTACCCTTAACTGTGTGACAACCTTGGCTGGACAAGTGTGTTAGATTCACTTCGGGGGGGGGGGAAGCTTTGTGGCACATCATTTTCCTCTGTGAGGCAATTCATATTGTGTCAGAGTTTCCTGGATCTCCTCTCTCATACATGCAGATGCTTGGAGAGGCTTATGCACAACTTGCCAAGTGCTGCTGGGGAAGGTTGAATAGAGAGAGCTTTGCTCAGCTCCAGCCAGAAGTGACTGCTGTACTGATGCTGAAGAGAGGCTGCATAACTGTCATGCTAAGGCCAAGAATGCCATATAACAATTCATGCAGAATTCTGTTCTTTATTTGTTTACACACAGCAGACAGAATCTTGCCAGATTAAACATTTAGTACTTTTATTCCAATAGATACCAAGATACCTTTGGAGATTCCAGGGAGTGACTATTCTTATCATCTTCTTCTGTCTCTTATCTAGCTCTGGATTGTGTTGCCTTTTGTCTTCCCCTCCCTTTTTAGAACATGCTCCCTCCAGGGAAACTATCTTTTCACTATAGCCCATCACACCAGCTCTCTCTCCAGGGACACCATCTCTTACAGTAGCACAGCAAAGCCAAAAGTGATATGGCTGCTTCAGCTTACTTTTGAAGCAAGGGAATCATGATGTTTCAGGGGAACATTTAACATTATATGAAGTCCGGGTATTTGTTTCATTAGAACGATGTGTTCAGCAACTGTTAAAAATCACAATGGTGCTGAATGAGAAGTATTTGCAACCAGTGTGTGAAGTTGCAGGCCTTTCAGTCACATGATTGCAGTCCAGGTATTAACGTGCTTGGCTTGTGATTATGACATTGCAGCAAGCAGTGATCATATGATCATCATTTGTGATATTCCCTGCCAGCTTCCCACAAGCAAAGTAAATGGAGAATCCAATGGGGAAGGTCATAGGTTGTTCCTGTAAGGTGTGCCTATGTCTTTTTCTCCTGAGAAACTCTGTTATGGACTGCAGAGATCGCATACTCCATAGTAAACACCTGCACATCTGTACTACACAGCACTCACTTGTAGTGCTCTTGTAGAGCTTCCCGAGTGTCCTCTCCATCACTTGCAGGTGCTGGGAGAAGCTTATGCACATTTTGCCAAGTGTTGCTGGGCTGCTTTGCTCAGCTCTTGCCAAATCCAGAAGTGACTTCTGTACAGATGCTGATGAGAGGCTGAGTAGCTGTAGACCCTATAAACCTACGAGCCCAGACACTGCCCACCTATCCTTCCCAGGACCCACTTCTAGCACCTCCATCCCAGTTGTGGGTAGCAGGTGGTACACCCCAATACGGGCATAGCAGTGCCTTCCCAGAGCAGCGGGTACTGTTCCATACGGTGCTCCGGAGGGTCTGCCCACCCATCATCCTTACCTGTCTTTAAATTCTTTAGTGCTTCCACCCACATGTACGGTGCATACAGCACATGCGTGACGCTCTGCTGAGCAGCTGGAGCATTGCGGAGTCTCAAGGACGCATCGCTGGAGGGTAGGATCCATGCACATGCTGTGCACGTGTGTGTGTGTGCTGCACATGTTCGTGTGGAGGACACTGGGCCCCATTGCAACCATACCAGTTGCAACCGGATCCAGAACCCACCACTGCTTCATCCCCACACATGCCTTACCTAGAACTCCTATCTCTTCCCACCTACTGAGAAAAGCAATCCTGGGGTTGTAATAGCAACTGGGATTACCGGGATTTCCACTGCTATGCTATGCAGTCACTTAACATTGTCTTTTAAGACCACACCACGTAGTAATGGTAATCCCAGTTCTAATTGCTCTTGTAACCAAGAATAACCTGTATTGCATCATTCAAAAAAAGAAGAGAAGACTAACCAGAGAAAATAAACACACCGATTTTATGAAATCTCCCTCCATTTTATTATATATGCAACTAACATGGTCAATGCCAACTCAATGAAGCGGTGGACGTGATGAACCGGGGCCTTGAAGCTGTTAGGGACTGGATGAGGGCTAACAAGCTTGTGCTCAACCCGGATAAGACCGAGTGGCTGTTGTGTTTCCCTCCCACTAATTTGGCAAGTGTTCCATCTCTCAGGCTGGGGGGTCAAACACTACACCCCTCAGACAGCGTTCGCAACTTGGGAGTCCTCCTGGACCCACAGCTGTCCTTTGACCACCATTTGTCAGCTGTGACCAGGGGGGCATTTGCCCAGGTCCGCCTGGTGCACCAGTTGCGACCCTACCTGAACCGGGAGGCCCTCACAACAGTCACTCGTGCCCTTGTGACCTCTAGGCTGGAGTACTGCAACGTGCTCTACATGGGGCTGCCCTTGAAGAGCATCCGGCGACTTCAGCTAGTCCAGAATGCGGCCTTCATGGTAGTGGATCTGGATACTTGAGAGACCGCTTCCTGCCAATTACCTCCTCGCGACCAATTAGATCACATAGATTAGGCCTCCTCCGAGTTCCATCTGCCAGTCAGTGTCGACTGGCAACCACGCGGAGGAGAGCCTTCTCGGTAGTAGCTCCGACCCTTTGGAACGATCTCCCCGTGGAGATTCGTACCCTCACCACCCTCCAGACCTTCCGCACAGCCCTTAAAATCTGGCTATCCCGTCAGGCCTGGGGCTAAAGATTGTAATCCACCCCCACCCGAATGGTATGAATGTTGTGTTCTTTTTAATTATGTATTGTTCTTATGTGTCATGGTTTGTATTCCCTTCCCCCATGAGTTGTAAGCCGCCCTGAGTCCCCCCAGGGAAAAGGGCGGCCTATAAATAAACTTTCAAATTCAAAATTCAAATTCAATATATTTGAACTGTTCAGCATAGATGCAGCATTACAGAAAGATACCATCCTAATTCTCTACTTCATATTCTGAGGGAATTTGCTCTTGAAGTTATGTTCTTCTAATTGAGATTCAGGAACCTTAGCAGTACCATCTTTAGAGTTTTGTTGATTTGTAATTCTTTTTAATCTGATATTTTTCTAACATCAAGCACTCGAGCAATGATGAAGAGGAAAAGGGACATTTTGTAGAGAAAATGTCTTTACCAGATATAGACATGTCAGAGATGGATTCATATCAAAAGAGACTGTAGTTTCTGAATATTAAATGTGTTTAGACAGCGCAAACAAACAAGCAATATTTTCAATGGTAATGAGCTGATTTAGAAATCTCAGTAGGGGGGGAAACTGTCACTGATAGTTATTGGTCTCCATCCAAACTAAACCAACTAAAATTTTATCATCACAATGCCAAATGCTTATGACAAATATATCCTTTGCTCTGATACTTCTCTATTTCTCCTTCCAGTCTAGTCAGTCATTTCAATCTGCATGTGTTTTGGGTGTCATTCTAGCTGGGAATTATGGAAACTGTGATGCCTTAATAATACAGTACATGCTATTATAAAGCCTTCAGATTTACTCTGGCTGAAAACAAGAAAAAAATTTTTGCCATCCATTGTAGTTCAGAACTGAATTGACTTAGCCTTTAATAACATTTTGATTTTCAACACTGTCAGCGAGATGGACAACTCAGAATGAGATTGTTATTAGTCTCCTTTTGGGGTGGGAAGCCATTAAAAAGCAATTTCAAGAGAACCGATATACACATGTCAAGCAGCGCACTCAAGTTGTAAGGGAGACATTAGCCCTTACAGCTTCCCCTTGGCCAAACCAGCAATTTAGTTGCATCCGTTGGTCTCTGAGGACAAAAACCAAAACCTAAAATGAAAAGAGCTTGGAATGTCAGCAGAGATGTGAGTAACGTTAATTCTAGGGCATACATCGATTCCATCTAACAAAAAGAAAAATCCAGTGCTTTAATAGCTGCCTAGAAGTGAGCAATGCAGCTCCCTAGCACAAGCATGGGGATATAAACAGGTCTTGCACAAGCAGAAAATATATCAGATCATATAAGGGGAAAGCTTGATTTCTGCAGATTCTTCCTTTCATTTGCTATTTCACAGTTGCATTCTTCCATGTTTTCAAGCAATGCCAGTAGAGGCCCCAGATTTTAATTCCATTCATTTTGGGTTGAAGCAAAGTTGTCCAATACAAGCTGCAATGACAACAACAACAAAATGATGAAAGATTCCACCATAATAGGAATCCTAACCCTTTATAGTTGTATTCCATCACTGGACACATTACATTAATCATGTGGTTTGTTTAGTGGCATACATTATGTCACACACACCCTAACCTGATGGACACCTAAGTGTATAATGGATGATGGAAGGCCACATGTTTTGAGCTCTCTAAATGAGCTCTCTAAATGGCCTTGAGACAGAGCTAGGTAAATTAGCTGACTCCCTCATTTTTGGAATACAGCTCCCATAATCCCTTTTTACCTATGCAAGCTCATGTCTGAAACATTTGGTTTGCTGCAGAAATAAAAGAAGCCTTCAAAGTCAATCCTTGATTCTCTGTTATTATGAACATCAAGAGAAACCCCTGACTCACATTTATTATTTTCATTAACATCGAAGAGAACTGAAATCCGGGCTTCCTTGAAAGCACCGTCATCCTTATTCATATTCTTCAGGAAAAGTGGAGATATTTGTACTGTTCCCAGTCAGGAGGTCCTATTATATTTGTCTCTTTGATTTTTCTTTTTCTAAAACCCTATTTTCATTAACACCTTTATCCTTCTAGGCTATTTGCATGATACTATAGAAAAGATAATATAAATTTATGCTACTGTTAACTGCGATCCTAAAATACAATTCCTCTACTGGATACATTTCTCTTGACTGAATTTGTTAGCTCTGTGACAAAGTACCAATAAAGGAGAACATTTGTAGATCAGGGTGATAATGAGGGGTCCTTGGTGCTCTCTGATAACATATGTAGCAGTTAGCAATAGCAATAGCAGTTAGATGTATATACAGCTTCATAGGGCTTTCAGCCCTCTCTAAGCGGTTTACAGAGTCAGCATATTGCCCCCACAGTCTGGGTCCTCATTTCACCTACCTTGGAAGGATGGAAGACTGAGTCAACCTTGAGCCGGTGAGATTAGAACCGCTGAACTGCAGATAACAGTCAGCTGTAGTGGCCTTCAGTACTGTACCCTAACCACTGCACCACCTCGGCTCTTGTTGTGACAATGTTCTCAGTGCAGCAAGCAACCTTGAATAAACAATCATATTTTTTATCTGTAAGCAGTGATCAACAATATCATTTCATTGAGTCACATTATGTATTTCCCTTATATGACAGGAAAAGATCATAAGATCTCCAGGGTATTCAGTTCTGGTACATGAAGTCAGGCTCTTTGACTACAAAGCCAATGCTCTTTTGACACTGAAGTCATAAAGCACAATTCTTAAATACAATCCATTGCTAGTTACTGCCTTTTTCTGTCTTTTGCCCTGGGCCAGGGAATATAACTGCATTTGTCATGCTGGCTACTTGGTGTTTGTTTTTTTAGGTCACGGTCATTTCCTGTGTGAGATAAATGAAAATTTATTAGATTTTTGTTTTAAAAAAATCCTGACTGTAAAAGACAAGGGCAGACAAAGATGCCACTGGTTAAGCTGGTTGAGACTAAATAAGAGGTGAATCTCTTTGGATGTAAACCACATTGACTACCTTGGTATAGGAAAATGCATATAAAATGGAGGGTTTTGCAGAAGAATGTGATGGAATAGTTATCAATTTGTGTATGTGTGTGAATGTTCAATGAAAATAGATACGGAATGTAGATATATATGTGTCCCCTAATAATTTCACCCTTATTTTTTTTCCTGCTTCTTATAAGATGTGTGCATAATTAACAGGAAGATTGAAAGAAATGTAAGCATTCCCAATCTCTGCTTATAGGACACAAGCCAAATCTCATCCCTGTTCTCAGATAAGATGCTCTAAAAAGGAAATTTAAAAGTGAATGTTTGAATGGAAGAATTACCTGGTAGCCCTTAAAGTCTAGTAAATATGAAAGTATGTTATTGCAGCATCTTATGTTATTATGTCATTATGCAGATTACATTATGATGTCATTATGCAAAGAACACAAACTGAACTGAGAATAGTGACCACATTATGCAAATGGCATTAATTGCCTCAAATATATAATGAAAGACAACTAATGTAAATGTAAGTATCTCACCCTGACTGCTTTGTATGCAGAAAGGTATCATTTGCCCATTATCTCAAAGAGTAGTCTGGGTGAAAATTTGGTAAGTTAATTGGGAGTCCATTAAATCAAAATTTCCCTGCACTGATAAACAAATACAAGCAAACATCAAGTAAATGTCTGGAAAAAATAATGTAGCTTCTTATACATGAGTGGATAGTGCTATTATATATTAGGTAATGTACTGAATTCTCTCTGGGCAGATGCTGTAGTGCCTATTCTTGCTTAAGAAATGTAAACAAAAGCATATATCTGCTTTTGCGTCTTTTAAATTTGCCATGACAACATCCCGAAAGCCTTCCTGATTTTATTAGAATTCTTTTTTTTCTTGCAGAAACAACCTGGGATTGTTAGATATTGTGGAGACTGTAAATCCCAGAATTCCAATCTGGCTGGGAATGCTTGGAAATGCAGCCCCAAAATTTACAGAGAGCACTTCGTTAGGAAAGACTGCTTCAATGTGTATAAGCACTGTAACCAAAAATATTTCTGCTAATAGGGGAATTGAAATTCTCTATAATTATAGAAGTCCACACAATCCAAAAACAAGTATCAATTTCTACCAAAATATAATTGGATTGTGTTCTGTTCTGTTTATCTGTCTTTGAAGGTATAAAAGTCCACTCAATGCCTAAGGAAATCCTAACAATCCAAGAGAAACAGTTTGGTCCAGCTGCAGGGTTGTTTCCTGGTGAGAAGAATTTGTAGGCTGCAGTTGGGCATCCTTCCATAGATGACCAGAACTGATTAGTGCTGTTCTACAATTGAGTTTCTTATTTAACCTTTAGTGTCTTACTTATCCAACAGAGATGCAAACATAAAATTCATTGGGAAAGAAATCAATCATGTCAAAAGCATTTTATGGGATCAGCAAGAACATATCCTCACACTCTCTTCTAAGGATTAACAGTGAAAAGATAATGTGTAAGCAGAGAGCTGCCACTTGGTAATAGAAGGACTCTTTGGAATATTTATATGTTCTGTGGGCAAGAGCATATGAATTTTTAAACAATTGCACCATTCATGTTCTCACCACCGCACAATGAACTCAGCTGGCTTTGAAGCCAAGTATTAATCATTTATTACCAATTATATTTTACAACAGCTTTCTGTATTGCTTCTCTAGTGACTGTGGTAAATATGTCAGCCTATTTCTCCATTTTGGGAGCCCAACTCATCAACTATGTCTACAAGCTCATTATTCAGCAATAATCATTTTGCCTTTTTATTGTTTTCACAGTGCTCAGGCTCAATCATGATTTGTTCATGACACATTCCCCTTCAGCACAATTCAAAATGAAGCTATGACAACCACAGCCATTAATCAGTGGATGCAAGCTACCTATCAGCTTAGATTAAATAACCTCATATATATTATTTAAAAAAAACCACAAATATAACAAAGGCAACAGTAAAAATATTGGGTTTCTGTCGTGATGGACTCTTGTGACGAGCCAATTGACAGATGATGGAAGCAGTTAGCTTCCTCCCATAATTGGGGCTTACCAGGGGTTGTGACACTAAATATATACCTTCTTCCCTGGCTTCAGCTGATAAGGAGGGGACCTGTGGCTTAATGGCTAAGACGTTTGCCTAAGATGCAATACAGCACAGGTTCGAATCCCAGTAAGGGTATGGCTAGCTGATGAGAGCTACTAGTCTCCCTTTATTTATTTATCAGCACAAATTTTATATATATATATATATATATATATATATATATATATATATGTGTGTGTGTGTGTGTGTGTGTGTGTGTGTGTGTGTGTGTGTGTGTGTGTATTTAAAGAGGCAATACAGCACAGGTTCGATTTCCAGCAAGGGTATGGCTAGCTGATGAGAGCTAAATAGCTTGAAATAGATCTATACTAGTCTCCCTTTATTTATTTATCAGCACAAATACAACAAATGTAACAAAGGCAACAGTAAAAATATTGGGTTTCTGTCGTGATGGACTCTTGTGACGAGCTGATAGACAGATAATGGAAGCAGTTAGCTTCCTCCCATAATTGGGGCATACCAGGGGTTGTGACACTATATTCCCAATATAGTGACACTCCCAATTATGGGAGGAAGCTAACTGCTTCCATTCTCTGTCCATCGGCTCATCACAAGAGACCATCCAGACAGAAAGCCCAATATTTTTACTGTTGCCTTTATTACAAGCACAAATACAACACACACATACACACATACAGAGACACACACACACACACACACACACACACACACACACACACACACACACACACACACACACACACATATATATATATATATATATATATATATATATATATATATATATATATATATATATATATATATATATAGAGAGAGAGAGAGAGAGAGAGAGAGAGAGAGAGAGAGAGAGTGTGTTCAGGAGTTTGGGGGCACTATCCTTAGACTAATCTGATATTTGGACTAATCGGGATAATATCAGGGGATTGATCTGGTTTATTGTATTGAGATATTTCCTTCACTCATTCTGCATATTAAAATCCCAAATGAAAACTCAATTTGTATATTTCTCTAATGGATGCACAAGTTGACTAGTTATGCCAAATATGCTGAATAATTAAGGACAAATATGTTCAAATTCTCTTCTCTAATCTTCTCCATGCTAGATTAGCCTGAGGATAGATAAAACACTGGTTAACAATATGAGCCAATTATTGAAAGTAGTTTCAAAAATGTCCAAATAACCTCTCCACAAAATCCTTTTTTTCTCACCCTTGTGTTTAGGGGAGCAGAGCTGAAAATCACGTTCTTTGTAGCATATTCTAAAAATATGCAGGGCTGTATTTATCCTGAAAATTTCAATTAGCGTGGAATAAGGTTGACCTGGCCCAAAATATATAAATACATCTGAATTAAGCAAATTATAAAGGAGTATTTGCATCTGACAGTTTAATTCAAAGCAGGGCTTAAGAGCACCTACTACAGAGCTAAGAGCTCCATCCTTTTTCACTGATTCTTTTCCTTCAAATACTGATGGTCTTCATTTCTACCCAATAGTCTTCAGAGTATTAGTGAGAGCACAGATTTTGGACTATGGCACAGATAGTTGTTTCTGGAAAAATTATGGCTGAATTTCTTTTCCATCAGTGGTGAGAGGACTTGTAATTCTCTGATGGTTATGGTCAGGGGTGGGTTGCTGCTGGAATTGCTGCCATCTCACTTTGTGCGCACGTGCACTGTTGACTATAAATTGTTCTGTGCATGCGCAGAACATTCAACAATTACTAAAAAAGATGCTGGCCACAGCATCGGTGGCCAGGGAACTAGTTCGGGGGTGTGACCAGCCTGGGTCGCTGTCGGTTCGGGCAACCAAGGCCAAAATACCACTAACTGTTCGCCCAAACTGGTGCAAACTGGTAGCAACCCACCTCTGGTTCTGGTCTGCTGTATATTAATAGCTCCATCATGTATGTTTGAAATGAAGGCATTTCTATTCATCCAAGCCTTTATAAACAACTGTTAAAGTTACAAAATCCATCAAGGGGTCAGACTGTTTTAAAGGATGTGTCTATTTTCATCTATTGTTTTTTGTGGCTTATGATATTGATCTTTTGTGCTCTGCCCTAGCCCAAAATTTAATATGAGAAGACTTATTTATGTTATTATTATTTTTTTCATGCTGCTGGCCATTTCTTTCTTCTGAGACTATTGATGCAGAAGCATATCTCATATAAGAATTTATTTAACTGTGCAATTAATTGGGTGGGCTTTTTCATTTCTTTTGTTAGTTGCTTTGTGTATTACTATTGATTTGAATTAAAGTTTTAAAATATTAAAGTGTTTTAAATAGGTTATTTTAAAAAACTAATCTATTTAAAATAGATTAAGAAAATGTACTTGAGAACACAATTTTTCTCTCAGTCCAGATTTATAACAATATTCAGCAAGTATCTTATCCCAAGGCTTAAAAACTTTACAACAGCCTTCCCAACTTAATATCTCCCAAATGTTTTTCTCTAAAATTTCCAGATGCAAGGCTAAGAATTACTTCTCCTATCAGCAAACTTCATGTTACAACAGTAGAGTTGAATCATAGGTCTTTGACTCTATATTAAAGGTAAAGATAAAGCACATATGCACACATGTGCACATATGTGTTAGTCATTCCCAACCTAGGGGACAGTGCTCATCTCCATTTCAAAGCTGAAGCACCAGCACTGTCCGAAGATGTCTCGGTAGTCATGTGGCCAGCATGATTAAATGCCAAAGGTGCACAGAACACTGTTACCTTCCCACCAAAGATGATTCCTATTTTTCTACTTGCATTTTTACATGCTTTCGAATTGCTAAGTTGGCAGAAGCTGGGACAAGTAACGAGAGCTCATTCTGTTACATGGTCCTAGGGATTCGAACCGCCAAACTATATATTACAATACAACTGTTGATCTATATTACAATACAACAATTTTTAAATAAGGTTTCATACTAAAATACATGGGGGGGTGCACCCATACACAAACTTACATAATATTAAATTGATGTTGTGCCATAAAGAATCCAGGATCATATATAGCACACTAAAAAGTTATTTAATACTGGCAGAGAATTGAAAAAAGTTTAATTGAGCTCATGTTCAATCCTTGTTTTCTTGAAAATCTTTTTCATCTAAATGAATAGACCCAGTAATGCACTGCATTCATGAGTAAACAATTAGTTCAATGACTACTCAATGATGTAAGCTTTGATTGTGTACCTTTCATTCCACTTCTGCCTTCTTAATAATTTTCCAGTAACAGCTATTACTACAAAGACAGAGGAGCTATTTTCATCTCTCAGAATGCCATCAACACTGCATCAGAGAACATTCTGTCCTTATAGAGCGTGTAAAGAGAATCTGTAAATTTTGGGTAATCTTGTTAACTTTTTTTTCTCCCAAAGCAGGTTGATTTATCTCATGGGATAGGTTCATCATAACTAACCTAGTTGAACCTTGTTCGTGAGTTCCATTTCATTTGTAACTTCATATTTTTAAATAGGTTTGTCTCCTGTTTATTGATGCCTGCTAGTGACTCATTTTTTTTAAATTTTATTCATTAAAAATTCAATTCTGTCTACGATCTGCCAAAATCAAAATTATCCCAAACAGCTCCTAATTTGTATGAGTCCTTTCCAATCTTTATCTTCATAATCCTCTTATCTTCATTATATCATTATTTAATATTTTAAGAACTAAAATAAACAACAGAAGACATAGTGGACAACCTTGTCTTCTACAATTTTGTCTTTCACGTAGTTTAATTAAATCTCTGTTAATGATTATTTTAGCTATTCGTTAAGTATAGATCAATTTCACCAATTTTATACAATTCTGTCCAAAATACAGGTCCATGGCTGTTATAGTGGCTCTTAAGTCTTTGCTACTTCAGACTCATGCCCCAGAAAAGACCGGGTAAAGACCTAAAGACCAAAAGACTACAGAACATTATTTACATGTGGATACTGAGAATCCCTGACTGGAAATAGTAAACTCACTAAACTGTATCCACTGAAATCAATGGGTTAAAAAAATGAGTCATTAGCAGGCATCAATAAACAGGAGACAAACCTATTTTTAAAAAATATGAAGCTACAAATGAAACTGAACTCATGAACAATATTTTAAGATTGAGAAGAAGGTAAAATATTTGGGTATAATTATGGGCAATATGAATTGTATGTTATTTCAGAACAAATATATTAAGACATGGCATGAAGCTTAAAAAGGTATGTCAAGATGAGATAACTTACAATTGTCACTAATGGAGAGAATTACTGTGATTAAGATGAATGTTTGTATCCAGAATGTTATCTTGTTTGAGGCAATACCTATCTTGGCAATTGTTGTACCATTTAAACAGTGGCAAAAGAATATATTTACAGTTGTATGGCAAAGAAAAAAAGCACAAGTTTAAAATAAAGTATTGTAAAATGCAAAGGTAAGAGCAGAATAGGTTTATCAGATATGAAAGTGTATTTTACTGTTTGCTGTTTATGTATTGTTAAAGAAATATAAGGTTACTGGATTTAGAAGGTCATAATTTGAGATTTGGCTAGCATGAATATCTATGGTATAATAAAGGTGAATGTAGAGTTTAAAAATCAATATGTTAGACAGTGTGTTCTTAGAATATGGAATAAATATAAAGTCAGGTTTTTCCAGAAAACACCTTTATGGCTTTTAGGATAAGAAGCAATTTATAGATGAGAAGTTATAAGTAAACATAAATAGTTAACCTACTAAGATGTCCTCGAATTTTCTCAAGTGGATTGTATAATGAAATCAAGACAATATTTGATAACAGAAGGATATTCTTGTCAATGTACAATTAGGTACATTAAACAATTATGTACAATTAACAGAAAAGTCTAAAAGTAAAAGATTTTATGGTTTTGAGCAAAGTAAGCCCGAGTTTTAAGTAGAACTATGTACTGATGAAGTTCGCTGTAATGTATAATTTTTATTGAAATATAACAGCAAAAGAATGTATGATAAAATGGGCTAAATTTTTGGCAACACTATAGAAATGGTCCAATGGGAACATATTTGATTGAAAGATCTGAAATTTATTTTATGTTCTAGCCTTAAAGAGAATTTTTATAAAATCAAGAATCATTAGTACTTCTCACCAGAGAAATTGCCTAAAACTTTAAAGGTATTTCGAATCATTGCTAGAAATGTTAATAACATGAAGAGGCATTTTATCATGTTTGATGGACATATAAAAAAAGCCAAAACATTTTGGATACAAATACATGCATCAATTCAGAAGATTTAAAAGGCTAAAGCACACCTGAAACAATATATTTTCCTTTGGGGACTAATCGATAATAGCTAGGAAAAAAGTCATGGAACTTTGTTTCTTCATATGACAACTGCAGCGAGACTATTATATGCTCAAAATTACCTACAACAGAGAAATAGCTGGTGAAGATGAAAGAACTTGTGGAGATGTCTAAATTAATCTCTTTGATTAGAGAAAAACATCTACATTTATGGTTGATTGGAAAACCCTTATAGACTTTTTGATTTTTCTGAAGCAGAAAAAATGCATTTATGATGGTTTTGATGATTTGGGAAAAAAACCTGGATAATAGAACAAAGTGAACTTTTGTGTAATCATAGCATAAGAGGTAATTTTGTAGCTGTACTTACATTTGCTGCAAAGGAAATTGGAAGTTTCTGTATTATTTTCCTACACTTTGCTTTTTTCTTTCTTTACTGGTTCTGATCTTTGTTAGTTTGTGTTAGTTTTTATGTACTTTGTAAAACTTTAATTTTAAAAATATTTTAAATTAAATACTTGTTATATTAGATATAATCCAGTAGGTTTTACATTATTATTTTTCAGTCAAAGACCCTCAATATCCACATTTAAGTAATATTCTATAGGTTTATAGTCTCTAGGATCTTTAATTTCATATTTAATTCTCTGGGGACTGAATCTGAAATAGCAAGGAATGTATGCCACTATGAAGACCATGAATCTAGTTCACAGAGAGTATCAACTCAGAGATTTTTCTTCAGGGTCACTTTAAAGGCATCTATCAGATAAAATCATTCAAGATGACCTGTAAACTGTGACTGACCTGCTGAAGCTTTAGCTTTATTCTTGACATGTATTGTTTCTATATTTTGTTTATATTCTTTTTCATTGTATAAGTGTGTTGTGAGCAGCTCAAAGTCACATCTATGTGATGGCTAGCAAAGAAAGAAAGAAATAGTGAGCATTCCAAGGTAAGTTAAAGACAACATGAAAAATCCTAGTGAATTTGTCTCCTGATTACAGAAAGGAAATCTTGGTGTCATTGAAAATAGTTGACTTATTTCCACAGCACAAAGGATTGGGTGTATTTTGTTTTTCATATTCATGGTGCAAATAATCTAGGCCTGCCAGGAAGGAAGAGGAGAAGAGAGGAGAGAAATAGAAGTTTGCTTGGAAGCTCATTGTACATGCTAATACACTGCTTACAAAGTGTGAATTGTTTAAAAAAGAGTCAACTGAAGTGTTATATTTACATTATTCAAGGAAACAGAAAAGAATATCTTGAAAATTATTCTTTTTTAAACATAAAACTATTTTGGATCTAAACACTAAAAACAGACTTTAGTGCTTTAAATGAACACTCTTTTTTGATGAAGTGGTCATATTTTTGAGCATTTAATAAATGTTCCATTCAACCTTTCTCCTCTTAAAAAAAGGATCTCTGCAAATTTTAGTGGTGCAAGTATGTGTAAGAAAAGAAGTCATAGTCTAAACTTGCATTTGTCTTAAGAGCATTTTTCACATATGTGTGTGAGGGAAAGACGCAGGAGCCATGGAATCAGAGAGTAAGATGTTTATTGCGAGATGACAAGCGATTCAAAACGTCCCTGCAACTGTCAGGGTATTTATACTCGAGCCCAAAGCAACTGTCAAATGACCAGCCAATCAGAGAGCTGGTAACAGGGAACATTTGCATATATAACACTCCTTCCCCCCAGTTATTTGCATAGTCAACACTCCTCTAACATTTGCATATATAACACTCCTTCCCCCCCAGTTATTTGCTTTGTGTGCAAAGAAAGTCCAAGCCTGTCGGTAACTTTGGTTTTTTGGAGGCAGGTTGGTGTCCTCGTGCTTCAGCTTCCCGTCCAGCACCAGGCCTCGCTTCTCCCGGTTGTTGGTCAGCAGTGGAGTCAGCGTGTAAACCTTGCAGAAGGTGGAGCTGGGAGGCAGGCAGCTTTGTAAGGCAGGTGGCCTTGGGAGGTAGGCAGCTTTGTAAGGCAGGTGGCCTTGGGAGGTAGGCAGCTTTGTAATGCAGGTGGAGCAACGGAGGATCCAGGCAGCAGCAGCTGCAGACAGTTTGTATTATGCAGATAGAAAGCCGTGAGGAGACGGATGGCAGCAGCGGTTGCAGACAGGCAGGCAGTTCCAGCTGAGGTTGGCCTTCGCGGTCTTTGGCTCGTCCTTGGAATTGGCGTAGCTCGTCCTTCAAGTTGGCGTAGATGGCTCGTCCTTGGAGTTGCCGTGGCTCGTCCTTCAAGTTGGCGTAGATGGAAGGCTTCACGGTGGCTACTGCTGCTGCTGAGTGCATGCTGGCCATTGGTTCTCTGTTGTGGCTTTTGTGTCTGATTTTCGCGGGGCCGCGACTGGCTTATTCTTCGTTGTTGTTTTCCAGGCTCTGCGGGAATCGCATATCCCATCCTCGTCGCCAGTTTCACATATGTGTGTGAGGGAAAGACGCAGGAGCCATGGAATCAGAGTGTAAGGTGTTTATTGCGAGATGACAAGCGATTCAAAACGTCCCTGCAACTGTCAGGGTATTTATACTCGAGCCCAAAGCAACTGTCAAATGACCAGCCAATCAGAGAGCTGGTAACAGGAACATTTGCATATATAACACTCCTTCCCCCCAGTTATTTGCATACTCAACACTCCTCTAACATTTGCATATATAACAGCATTAATATAACTTCCATACTTTCTTCTATATCGCAGAATTTAATCAAACACATATTAAACTAGACTCCAAAATTACTTGACTATGATTTTTTCCATTAGGTTTAGGTTTAGGTTTAGGTTTATTGGTTTTGTATGCCGCCCACTCCCGAAGGACTCCGGGCGGCTCACAATAAACAGGGGAGGGAATAAATAAGACAATACAAACAATTTTAAAATCCACAACAGTCACAATTAAGACGGGGCTGGGTGCTTTAACAGCCCCCAGCCTGCCGGAACAGCCAGGACTTAGTAGCTTTACGGAAGTCCGGGCGGGTAGTAAGGGTCCGGATCTCCACGGGGAGCTCGTTCCAGAGGGCCAGAGCAGCAACAGAGGAGGCTCTCCCCTGGGGGGGGTGTCGCCAGCCGGCATTGGCTAGCAGATGGAACCCGGAGAAGGCCAAGCCTGTGTGATCGAATTGGTCTTTGGGAGGTAATTGGCAGGAGGCGGTCTCTCAGGTACCTAGGTCCGATGCCATGTAGGGCTTTATAAGTAACAACTAGCACCTTGAAGCGAGTCTGGAGACCGATAGGAAGCCAGTGCAGCTTGCGGAGGATAGGTGTAATGTGGGTGTACCTAGGTGTACCCACAATCGCTCGCGCAGCTGCATTCTGGACTAGCTGAAGTCTTCGAACACTTTTCAAGGGCAGCCCCATGTAAAGCACATTACAGTAGTCCAGTCTTGAGGTCACGAGGGCATGGGTGACTATCTGAAGCGCCTCCCGGTCCAGATAGGGTCGCAATTGGTGCACCAGGTGAACCTGGGCAAAGACCCCCCTGGTCACAGCTGATAACTGGTGATCTAAAGTCAGCTGTGGATCCAGGAGGACTCCCAAATTGTGAACCCTTTATGAGGGGTGTATAATTTTACCCCCCAGACTGAGAAATGGAATAATTAGCCAATCTTTGGGAGGGAACATCAATAGCCATTTGGTCTTGTCGGGATTGATATTACTTTGAGGGATGATTGATGAGGGGTTTTTTTTCACTCTATCCTAACTGTCTCTGAAGCCTTGGTAACTGTGCTTCTTCATGTTCTGTATCTCTCATCACACAGCAACCATCTGATGCTAATAAGAGCTAGCCTCTCCACCTTGCAATGGGATAAAGGGAAATGTGAGTGGTGAAAAGAAATAATTACTTCATATTTTGCCAGAACATTGAAGCAAAAAGTTATTCAAGCTGCAAGCCATCCCCAGCACTGCATTTTCAAGCTAAAAGTTAATTTAAAAAAACTTTCATTTTAGTCATTAACTAAATTATCACTAAACTTGTTTTCTGCTACATAACAAAATGTAAATCTTCCTCTCAGATGAGAGCTGAGATTCAAACATTAGATTCACGTTGGTGAACAATTTAAATGCTGAAAATGAATGAAAAGGTTCATTAGTGATGTTCAAGCTTTTCCCCAGCTTGCTCCTCATCCTTCCAATGCAATCTTCATTTCTGGGACCCAGTTTGAAATTTCAAGATTGGACTGATTCCTTCTCTATTAATAAATGGCAACCTTCTGACACTATATGTTGCCTCTTTTTTTCTAGGCTTCGTATATCACTCTATCCTTCATTCATCCCTTTCTTTCATAGCATGTCAGCCACTGTGATTCCAAATAAGTTTCCAATATTTGTCAGGCTTCGTGCACATGTATGGTGATAACATACATGTCAACCACAGCCTTTCCAGTCAACAGGCAGAAACATGTTTCAAGATTAACAATAGCAATAGCACTTAGACTTATATACCACTTCATAGTGCTTTTACAGGCTTCTCTAAGTGGTTTACAGAGTCAGCATATTGCCCCCAACCATCTGGGACCTCATTTTACCCATCTCAGAAGGATATAAGGCTGAGTCAACCTTGAGCCAGTGAGATTTGAAGTGCTGAGCTGCAGCTAGCGGTCAGCTGAAGTAGCCTGCAGTACTGCACTCTAACCACTGCACCATTTTGGCTCTATTTCTATGCTTTTGCATCAGGAATAACCAACCGAGACCCCACTGCTGCCCACATGTAGTTTCTTCTTCTCCTTAAAATTGCTGCACATTTTAAGATAAGAAATACAATAAAATTGTATGGACGCTCTGCCCAAAAAAACGTAAAGGAAAAAAAGATATCATAACTCTGTACTTTTTTATTATGCCCTCTGTTTTGTAACATCACTTGCGCCCTTCTACTTCTCCAAAAACAAAAATAAAGTTAACTCCAGCTTCTGGCCACAAAATGTTGCTTGCCCCTTCCAATTTATCAAAGTTATTGCTTTTTCTTGATCTGAGCTTGTTAGTTATGCCTTTCCATTGTCCCTTGGCATCTAAATACATCAAATTTGTTGATTGGGAGCTGTCAAATTGGTTACATAAATTTTTTAGATGGCTAGATGGAGAGAGAGAGAGAGAGACAGCAGACAGACAGACAGACAGACACATTTACATCATTATCAGCTTGTTAAATTGCTGCAGATTCAAATTATGTTTCAATGGCTGGGGAAATTTTAGTTGCTGATTTCATCTCATTTTTTTCCTCTTTTTATTTCATATCAGAAAAAGAGCTGTGTGACATTTCCAATTTAATTCCACATTTAGCATGTTGCAATAAAAACTATGCCTCAGCAGTTCTGAACATTTGCAGTGCAGTAGCACCTTTAGCGCAAAGGTTAAAACAACCTAGGGAGGTTTGCAGGTCAGGTATATCAATTCTGCATGGAGGACTCAAAAGAGACAACTAGCATCTTTGGTGCAGTCTGTGCAAATGTAGCATGGTCTGTTGTTCACTGCTGAATGTTTCTTTTCTGATGTGTGTTGCATCCAGGATCTGGAGATGGAGAAATAAATTTTTAAAAAAGGACAAGTTCAAGCACTGTCGCTTTGGTAAATGTATTAATGTCACTCATCAACCTGCATATACAAAGAGGTACATTGTTTCACATATATACCCAAAAAGAAAAACCAGAAAGTCCAATTGCCTCTTGAAAAGCACCTCTGGATCAACCATCACTTGGATGACTGAGAATCTCCATAGACACCCAAAAAGGTTACCCATTCTTCCTAAACTTCACATAATAGAATTAATGTACACAGGTGCACATTGGGAAACATTTGCTACCCTTTAAATGCCATAATAGCAATAGCAATAGCAGTTAGACTTATATACCGCTTCATAGGGCTTTCGGCTCTCTCTAAGCGGTTTACAGAGTCAGCATATCACCCCCACAGTCTGGGTCCTCATTTCACCCACCTCGGAAGGATGGAAGGCTGAGTCAACCTTGAGCCAGTGAGATTTGAACCGCTGAACTACAGATAACAGTCAGCTGAATTGGCCTTTTTATATATGTTTGTGAGGGAAAGACGCAGGAGCCATGGAATCAGAGAGTAAGATGTTTATTGCGAGATGACAAGCGATTCAAAACATCCCTGCAACTGTCAGGGTATTTATACTCGAGCCCAAAGCAACTGTCAAATGACCAGCCAATCAGAGAGCTGGTAACAGGGAACATTTGCATATATAACACTCCTTCCCCCCAGTTATTTGCATACTCAATACTCGAGCCCAAAGCAACTGTCAAATGACCAGCCAATCAGAGAGCTGGTAACAGGGAACATTTGCATATATAACACTCCTTCCCCCCAGTTATTTGCATACTCAACACTCCTCTAACATTTGCATATATAACACTCCTTTCCCCCCCCCCAGTTATTTGCTTTGTGTGCAAAGAAAGTCCAAGCCTGTCGGTAACTTTGGTTTTTTGGAGGCAGGTTGGTGTCTTCAGCTTCCTGTCCAGCGCCAGGCCTCGCTTCTCCCGGTTGTTGGTCAGCAGTGGAGTCAGCGTGTAAACCTTGCAGAAGGTGGAGCTGGGAGGCAGGCAGCTTTGTAAGACAGGTGGCCTTGGGAGGTAGGCAGCTTTGTAATGCAGGTGGAGCAGCAGAGGCTTCAGGCAGCAGCAGCTGCAGACAGTTTGTATTAGGCAACAGTATCTGTTTATTGCAACAATACCGTTTGTAACAGTAGCAAACAGTAGACAGGACAGTCTCTAAAGTTGTGTCTGGTAGATCTTCTCGGCAGAGAGGCAGGCAGACAGGCAGCTTCAGCCACGGTTGAGCCCACGCGATTCGTAGCTCGTCCCTGAGCAGAGGCGACGGCTCCAGCCAAGGTTAAGCATAGGTTGCCCATCCCTTTGACTGAAGGAGTCCGTGCCTGTGGATCTACTCAGGTTGGCTTGATCGGAGGCGAAACCTGAGGTAGTGGCAACTGCTGTTGCAGCTCTGACAGGTCTTCAAAGTATTTTCTGTTCGCGTTTGCTTGGTTGCGTTGCGACTGGCTTATTGTTTAGTTTTATTCTTATTCCAGGCTCTGCGGAATCGCAATCCCATCCTCGTCGCCAATGTTATATATGTTTGAAGGGAAAGATGCAGGAGCCATGGAATCAGAGAGTAAGATGTTTATTGCGAGATGACAAGCGATTCAAAACGTCCCTGCAACTGTCAGGGTATTTATACTCGAGCCCAAAGCAACTGTCAAATGACCAGCCAATCAGAGAGCTGGTAACAGGGAACATTTGCATATATAACAGGCCTGCAGTACTGCACCTTAACCACTGCGCCACCTCGGCTCATAAATAGCTAGATAAGCCATAGTTTTCTGCTAACTACTCAACCACACTAGGAAAGGCTCAGTTGTGATTTCTAGTTTTGGTATGTCAAAATTATGATTCACCATCCAAATCCTGGACTGTAACCAAAGTCCAATTAATCCAAATCAATTTATCTTTGGCTCAAGGAATTATTTCAGACCTTATGGAATGAGAAGAAATGTTGCAGAAACATAGACTCAAGATTAAATGAAAGCAAAGAAGAAAATGTATTTTTAAAATTGTTTTACAAACTATCTCTGTTTCTATTTCGGCCTCTATTATTTAAGCGGTTTGCTGAATAATTCCCTATTTACTCTGTTCTAATATAAAGTGAAGAGGCTTATATTATTGACTGCAGTGTGGGGCGGGAGTGTGTGGGGGAAATTTACAGGTAAAATTTTGCTTGCCATGAAGTAATAAATTGCCATTATACTGCTCAAAATGTGGAATATGTGATATGCTTCTATGATATATAAACATGGAATATATATTGCTTCTTAAAGTGTAATGTTTATCAGTGAATGCTATTCATTAGAAAAGTGAACAGGAAGATGTCAGCTCGATAGGCAGAATAAACAAGGAAGACAGGAAAGTGATCAAGCTGTATTTTAGAATAGAATATTAGAGTTGGGAGGGATCATGGAGGTCTTCTAGTCCAACCCCCTGCTAAAGCAGGAGACTAAGCTAAGTCTAAGCTAAGGAATAAGGTGGCTTTTCTAAAGCAGCGGTCACCAACTGGTGGTCCATGGACCACTGATGGTCCACAAGAAAATTTTGGTAATCTGCAGAAAAATTATTTGTACTTTTTATATTGCACTAAATTAGGGGTCCTCAAACTATGGCCCCTGGGAACATTTGTGTTGCTGGAGACCACTGCTGTAGACAGTCTCACCCTTCTGGGCCTTTTGGGCGGGTTGGAGGGGAGGCAGAAATTCTGACTTGGGGTCTACTTCAGTCTCCTGCTAGGCTTTGGGAAAAGGCTGGAGGGAAGTGCCACTGGTGGCAAAGAGCCAGAGGCCCGTTCCAGTGGAACTGCCTCATGGTCTGGAACTGGCTGACCATCTCAACTGCTGGGACCTGGCTTTGCACTCCTGTAGGTCTTCCCTCTGCTTGGAAAACCTATGCTCATAGTTAAGGTGACCAGAGTTTCAGATTGATAAAGAGGGACACCTTTGACCTAGGGGGGAGGGGGGTTGATTAAAAATTTTATATGGAGCAACAAAAATTTTCATACAACGCAAAAATAGTATTGTAATATTTTTTTATTTCAACATAACTACAATTTACAAATATAAATTGTAACTGTTGCCAAACATCAAAATTTTGATCATGTGACCATGAGGATGCTGCAATGGTCGCTAAGTGTGAAAATGGTTGCTAAGTGTGAAAAATGGTCATCAGTCACTTTTTTCAATGCCATTGTAACTTTGGTCACTATACCACCTTTCTGGCCACAGTTCTTAAGTGAATAACTGCAGCTGATAAGTTAGTAACATACGTGAATCTGGTTTCCCCCTTTGACTTTGTCAAAAGGTGATTATATGACCCCAGAACACTGAAACCATCATAAATACGAATCTGTTGCCAAACATCAAAATTTTGATCCCGTGACCATGAGGATGCTGCAACGTTTGCTAAGTGTGAAAATGGTCGCTAAGTGTGAAAAATGGTCATCAGTCACTTTTTTCAATGCCATTGTAACTTTGGTCACTAAGCCCATTATACCACCTTTCTTACCACAGTTCTTAAGTGAATAACTGCAGCTGGTATTTTGTATTTTGGATAGAATCTTTTTTTTAAATAGCCTAAGACAATTTAAAAAAAGAATCCACACAGAATAAATTGAAGTAAAACATTTCAAACTATTCTTTCTATGCACAATATATTTCAAAGTATTGTGCATAGAATTTTTAAACATGGTTTCACTTCAATTTATTTTGGATAGAATCTTTTTTTAAATAGTCTAAGACAATTTAAAAAAAGAATCCACACAGAATTTAAAAAAATCCTATGCACAATAAATTAAATATTATTTTAAAATACATTAAAAAAATAAAAGAAAAAACCCAGCTCACTTACCAGCAGGCTTGCACTACAAGTCAACCCAGAATGATGTAGATGTTAATACAAAGAACTGAGCAAATTGAAATGGTGAAATTAGTCAGGGAAATATTTTTCAAAGAAACTTTGCCACCATTTTGGAACAGACCTCCAACCTCCGTGCCCCTCCCCTCCATAAAATCCAGGAAGTAACGCTCACAGCCCCTCTAGCCAAGGGTTTCCTGGAGCTCTATGGTACTTGCTCATTTTTTCTTATAAAATGAGGTAAAAGAGGTGTGGGGGGTCCATTTTGTTGCTTTAACATTTTAATATCTTCAATAAAAGTACTGAGACAGAGAGAGGGATTAGACAGGGTGTCTTTTGTCTTGCCCCGGTTAGGATTTCTTAAGAAAATCCACTGGGCTTTCAACATGAAGCCATAAAATCGGGACTTTTTTAAAACAGCCCAGGACACGGAATAAATTGTTATAAAGTGTGATTATCCCGCTGAAATTGGGACGTCTGGTCACCTTACTCATAGTCCTCAGTGAGGGGCTTCTGCTGAGCCTCCTTCACAGTGAGATCCAATTTGAACTGAGCCAGCTGTTTTGCTATCTCACGGTGGCTGCTTAGCTCCAGCAACTGCTTCCTGTTGGGCTCCTAAGGAACCCGGGTAGGCAGATAAGGAGTGGCAAATAGAGGCTGGCAAGGCACCCCTCAATGTGAGTGACATCAAGTTAGCCACACCCACCCAGTCACATGACCACCTTGCCACGCCCACCCAGCCAGTCACTAGGCAGATCGTATTAGTGGTCCATGAGATTTAAAATTATGAATTTAGTGGAGCCCAAAAGGTTGGTGACCCCTGTTCTAAAGAATACTCAGAGGAGAAGAGTAAACAGGTCATCTCCAGAATAACTGTTGATTGGAAGGGATGTGCAATTGTTGATTGTTGTTGTGGATGATTTGAGTGATTGTTTCCTGCTGAATAAGCAGACTTTGCAAGAAGAATATAATTCAGCAAAGTTTTAGGGCCATGCTCACAATGGAAGTTAACAGGGAAATCAAACAGGAATTTTCAGTGCAGTTCAGTGAGGAAATTTGAGATTAAATCTTTAACTAATCTTGCTTTTCGTAATAATGTGTACTTAGCTTAGCCTAAGAAGGGAGCAAGAGAAATAAAAGCCATTCATTGAGCTATGTGAAGAACTCAATAATTCAAGTAGCAATTGGTATAGCTTATTCATATTTCTGCCTAAAAGCATCTTAGTATATACACTATCATCAATAGTAGTAGTCATTGAAGAAAATGTCAAAAAGAATCAGAGCAATAAATGATCACATGTCATATAATAAGACAGACTGAAGATTTATCAGACCAAAAAATTGACTCCAATAGGAACTGTTAGCGAACAGATATTGATCTGTTAAACTAAATTAAAAAAAAAACCAAGTCACATGGACAAGAAGGGCTATATACAGCTAGAAATATTCCACACCACTAGAATGCAAAAATAGCTTCCGGACCTTTGTAGAAGAAGCAGGCTCTGAGACTTTCAAAAAGAGGGAGGGCGAGAGAAGGGGAAGGAGACGGCGGGGGAAGAGAGAGAGAGAGGGAGAGAAAGTAGATTTCTTCTTCTTTTTTACCAGAAGACAAAAGAGAAGAGCTATGATAAGTGGTGGCATTTTGCCAGGAGAAACTGAAACAGACAAGCCAAGCTGAAAAAGGAAAGGCCAAAATTGCCCCATAGGGACCCACTGTCTTGTGATTGACTACCTTTGCTTTGCTTTTATACCTGTTAGCTCTGACAATGCTTTTCTTGCTGACAATATGTTCTGTTTCTTAAAATTGGTGATAAAGCATGACAAAAGAAGGATACAACTGTGCAATTACTAGGATATCATTCATGTTATCAGTTAACAAGTCAGCAATCCAAACCTTGTGTATCAGACAACTGTCAACCATGTTTGCCATGTGGGATTATCTTGCTTAAGAATTATATTGACATGTACATCATACATTAGACATATTAGTCTTTTTAGCCCAAACATCCATCATCAATAAGACTCTGCCTTATGCTCATGTTTCAATCTATTATGCTCATGTTTCAATCTATTTGCTTGTCAATGTGGTAATAAAACTTCATCCTCAATAACTTGTACTAACTTATGCTACTTTGACTGTTATGGCTGTCAGAACATCAGTTGCTTCTTAGATATATTCAAAAAGAACTGACTATTACATCATTATGTCCATGTAGACAACTATGATGTATATAAGAGAAAATTTTCATCTTCTGGCTACATGATTTTATTTCTTTTGCTATGTACATCACAGCCCTGCCTCTACAATTGCAAAAATGGTGCATCTTGTGACATTATATCAGTCTGATCAATGAGCTGTGCTAATGGAATATAAACTACCAAAGTATAAACTTATTCAAGAGTGATTGCCACACCTGTGAATCATAGAGGCAACTTGCTATTTTTCCTGACACCCTAGTGTGATCCCACATTCTCATTCTCATGTCGCTTTCTGAACAACCGAGAATGTATAATTTGGATGAGAATGCTGTAATTGTAATCTTTCATAAAATTACTATTAAAGGTCAGCTTCATTATATGATCTGTATAAACTACCTATTTGTGTTTCTGCTTTAAAAATAGGGATGGAAGGTTATATTCTACCCTTGACAGCTAATGTGAATGTATATCACTTTTCCTTTTCAAGGATTTTGTCCTAGCATATCAAAGCAGGAAAGATTTGGCTTTGATGTTTGACTCAGACCAAGAAACCAGAAATGGCATTTTTGTGAAAGGTTATCTTCATTTGTGGAAAGTAGAATAGCACAGATGGAGGTCTACATCCACTCTATTTTTCTACAAATTGACATCCTTATGCTTATGGTGAAGACATGCCAGGACTTCATTATGAGAAAGCATATGATGTCACTGTAATATTTTAGCTGCTGCTGTCCTTTCTGTTAAGATTGGGCTATAAACTGCTATAAAATTCATGTTTTCTTGGAGTCCAGTGAATAAGGGAGAGAAGTCTCTGCAGGGTTTTCACACAAGGTAGCTTCTGCTTTTAGTGAACAATTCAGAAACGACAAGAAAATAAGTAATAAGGCTGCAATGTATTTTGATAGAGGGGCAACAAATGTTTATTCTTGCATTTGTTGAGTAGGAAGTTGTTTCTTAGCAGAGGCTCTGCTGATCAATACTGGTACTACCAGAATTAATAATATCCGGTCTGTCTCTCATCTTTTTTTTTCTCTATCTATAAGTCTCTATTTATCTACCTACCCACTTGAAATATAAAGTATAATTTAGCCAATTGAGGAAATATGGGTACAAAAAAAATCATTGGTAGATTAAGGGGTAATATCAGATGTGTGTATATGTATGTGTATATAAACAAATATACAAATATATTTAGACATAAGTTTTTATGCCGTTCATAAATTTGGGAAATAACGAGATCATACAATAATTGTCTTCAGTTGTCTCAGCTACAAATTTTCACAGCTTCAGTCAAAAATTGATTTCCATGGACTTTACTTCATATTGAACTGGTCAGTAGAAGGGGCATGATTATGTGCACTAACATGCCTATCGTCCCTGTCATTGAAGAGCCGAGGTGGCGCAGTAGTTAGGGTGCAGTACTGCAGGCCATTTCAGCTGACTGTTATCTGCAGTTCAGCGGTTCAAATCTCACCGGCTCAAGGTTGACTCAGCCTTCCATCCTTCCGAGGTGGGTGAAATGAGGACCCAGACTGTGGGGGCGATATGCTGACTCTGTAAAACGCTTAGAGAGGGCTGAAAGCCCTATGAAGCGGTATATAAGTCTAACTGCTATTGCTATTGCTATTGTATTTTTATTCACTTATTCTTCTTCTCATTTTTGTTTGACAAATTCCAATAAATAAATATTAAATAAATAAATAAATAAATAAATAAATAAAGCAAGCAAGCATTGCTCAAATTAAAAAGAGATTGTGGAAAATATAGTTTATATGTGTATATTTCAAAAATACACACATATACATCTTTTACATTGCAGATAGATCCTTATTCTATGGGCATATTTCAGAAAAGGGTGGAAAAAACACCAGAAGCCCAGAAAGATATAATAAATCATCATTCAAGGTATTGAGTGGGGTTTAACAAAGTCCAGGAATCTCAGACTCAAAGCAGCCAATCAGAAGCAAAAAGATTTTCTCCTTCTTTCAGGTGAACTCTTGAAGGGAGAAGGACCAAGCTCTCTTTGTCTTTGTTGTCTTGCCTTCTGTCACAGAGATAACATTTCTTCTAAATCTGACTTGCACCTGGTAAGAAGCACATCCCAACCTGTTGTGGCCCAGCAGGAGCCATTGGAGCTGCCATCAGACTCTGACAGCGAGGGGCCCTATGGAGGAGGTGGAGGACCCTGGAGAGGGTTCCGACTCCGAGCAGGGCGCAGAGAGGCTGGTTGGCCACCAGGAGGCGCCTGAGCCTTGGACCAGTGAGAAGGAGACAAGGGAATGTGATCCGGACGTCAGCAGTGCGTTGTTCCTGGATGCCCAGCACCGAAGAGCTGATAGGCGTAAGGAACAGTTGCGCAGTTACAGGAGATAATTGCACTCAGCTGGTGGTAATTAGGCTTCTCTCAAGCATTCCTATAAGAGAAATGCTTGTGCACATGCCCCATTGCAGGAGTCAATGCATTGACTAAAAGTTGGAGAACTTTTGTGGCTAGTTTGGCAGGCTGGATTGCTACCAAGGCTTGTCAGTGCTGGTTTGCTGCCAAGGACCTGTCTGTCTTTTAATAAATTCCTTAAAGTATCTTTGGCTTGGCGTGCTTTGGTGTGGGACGAGGGGGGGGGGGGTCAGAACACAAACCTAAACAAGGAGTGGAGAATCAGGAGAAATTCAAAAAAATATGGAGCCAGATACAGTACAAATGTATTTATTGATTCAATTGGATTTATTTTTATCTTTAATTCTGATTTGCTCAATCCAAACTGTGTGTGACCTTACTGTAGTCATGCTCAGAAAATTAGCTGTGAATTGAAAAAATAAGAAGTTGCAGGACTTAAATACCAACAAGACTGGCCTGAGAATTTTAATTTTTCAATGCTTACATTCAATCTCAGGTGCTGCCTAATAATGGGAATGCTAAGGAAATAATTGGCAAATCCAGAAACCTGAATTAAGAATCAATAGTCATGCCAAATAGTCCTTGCCTTTGTTTTAAAATATAATGATAATTTGCTATATATTTTAGAAACTAACACGCAAATGGTATAAACAATTATCACTCTTCATAGTAATTATCCTTTTTCTTGTAATTTTACTCTACTATTCAGAAGATAATTCCATTAAGAAGTAATACCTAGTTGGATTATTTTACGCTTTGAAGCATATTATGTTTATTTTACAACATTGTGAAATACATTTTAATCAAGTTATCATCATTCAACAATTGAGAAGCATGTTGAGGTATGTATTACTATCTACCCTTGTCAGTAACACCATGATAGATGCTTTCAGGTCGTCTTTGAATTTCTCTAGAGAAAGGAGAAAATTTCTGAAAATACCTGAAGATCAAGAGAAAGGGTGTTAAATTTAAGCCTTGAGGGCCGTATTTGGCCTGTGGGATGCTTAGATCTTATTTGAAAGATGGAAGACTAAGAGGTTCTTTGGGCAACTTGTAAGAATTAAAGCTGACAAAATGGGAATCAGGTTACAACAAACTGTCACATAAACATACTTCAAGTACCCAAACCAGCCAAGGAAACCACCCTCTACCTATTAATTCTGAAAAATGGGAAGAAGAAACTGAGAGTTGTAATCTGGAATAAAAACATATAAAAGCTCTAAGATCTTGGCGCAATGGTTAGAGGTGGCACAATGGTTAGAGTGCAGTACTGCAAGTTACTTCTGCTAACTACTAGTTTGCCTGCAATTTGGCAGTTCAAATATCACCAGGCTCAAGGTTTACTCAGCCTTCCATCCTTCCGAGGTGGGTAAAATGAGGACCCAGATTGTTGGGGGCAATATGCTTACTCTGTAAACCACTTAGAGAGGGCTGTAAATAGCAATAGCAATAGCAGTTAGACTTATATACCACTTCATAGGGCTTTCAGCCCTCTCTAAGCGGTTTACAGAGTCAGCATATCGCCCCCACAATCTGGGTCCTCATTTCACCCACCTCAGAAGGATGGAAGGCTGAGTCAACCTTGAGCCGGTGAGATTAGAACTGCTGAACTGCAGATAACAGTCAGCTGAAGTGGCCTGCAGTACTGCACCCTAACCACTGCGCCACCTCGGCACTGCAAAGCAGTATATAAGTCTAAGTGCTGTAGATAATCAACTGTTGAGCTATTAAATGCTTCATTCTTGTCAGCAATAAAAAGTATTCATTTGTTTATTAAAATGTACTGCACTGCAATCTACCAATTCTCCATGACTTATTAATGTATACTTTAACCAAAAATTTACAACATGATTAAAATGATGCAAATAACAATCAGAAAATCCACCAATGCAATTGCAGTGCTAATGGAAAACAAAACTCAAAGAGCAAAAGATGGCATAGCGCATAAAATTAGGAGAACACTCTCTGAAATAATGTTAACATTTTGCTGAAGACCAACCAGGAGGGGCCAGCTTGATTTCATTAGGATGCTACTTCATAGTATCAGTACTGCTAGATTAGTTTTTAATTTAATCTGAAAGTCTGCTGCCAAGTGCTGATGAATAAGAGGTTAAATGTCTGAAGCAATGCGATTATACCGCTAAGTCTTAATGAGAATCCTCTGGAGAGATAAATCTACTGCCTTTAGTGACCACAAATGGGATCCTAGTTAGTTAAGGAAAATGATTGCCTATGAAACTACAACCTGTGCTTATGATATTTCTTCAGCTTTCCTTTGCTTGACAAATCTGCAAAAATCATACATGTAGGGACTGGTCACAAAGTAATTTTTTCATCACCGCCATAATTGTGAGTGGTTGGTAAACAAGTCAGTTGCTAAACAAAAACTCTGTGTATGTGTGTGCGTGCACGAATATGTGTGCATGTGACATATATGTGTATTAAAAAAACACATTGGTCAACACATAACTAAGTGCACTAAGTGCACAAACACAATATGTCACTAAAATTGCCTTTCCTTTGAAGGACTTTATGTCATATTTTATTTCGAATGTATGAGGACTGGTAGAAAAATATTCATGAGAACTACCCTTGGGATCTGCCCAGGAAAAAAAAGATCTTTACTAGCTTCCTTCAATTCTGGCACTTCTTGCTGAGAAAATATTAGAACAAATTTAAAGAAAGTCGTTAGTATATGGGCCTTCTTGCCTATTTAAACATCAATTACTGGATATTGTTTATTAGCATTTATCTGCTTTTTCATCTACAATTCTGTATTCATATTTTGACTTTTAGTCTAATGTTTTTGTCTGCTAATTGTCGTGAACCATCTTGAACTCTATGAATAGGCAGGATATAATTTTTTTTTTCAATTATGTATATGCATACATATTTCAGGTTGTCTACGTAATTATGAAACTGCATTTTATAATGTAATCATTCGAGGCATAATCATGTTGGAGTTGTGAAAATATAAAAAGGAATTGTTGATTGCTAATGAAGTTATATTTTGAGATCGCTATCTCTCTCCTTTTTTGGGGGGGGGGAGAATTTCTTATTTTGCCTTCTGGTTGAATATACGGCAACTTAGATGAAATTCATATTGGACAGGTTTTCAGGTTGTGGATCCGAATTCCAAGATTGAGTAGGTGATTAATTGCTTCTGGCTTAGTTTTAGCAAATAGTAAAAGTACGAGTATTAAATTTGTAGTAACTTCAAAAGACACATTCATCTCATAACAGACATTTCAATCATGCACTAAATCAGTGCTTCCCAAGCCTGACTAAATTACCCAAAATTGGGTAAAGTATTTTTTTCCTTGGGTAATGACACACAAACCCATTACCCTATGATAGCGATGGTGAACTTTTTCAGCACTGAGTGCCGAAAAGGGAGCACACGTGTGTGCACAAGACACCAAGTGCTGAAAATGGAGCACTTTGCACATGCATACACGTTTTGCGCACAAATGCACTTGCCTGGCCCAAAACCCGGAACAGGAGCTGCCCAAGGGGCAGGCGTGCACTGGAAATTGCACTTCTGGTTTCTGGAGCGCATATGCATGCCAGCCAGCAAGTCTTTTGGTTACTGCCATTCATGCATATGCACCAATCAGCTGGCGGACATACATGCTCCCGCAGAAAAACAGAAGATCAGCTCTTCTGGTTTCCAGCACTGCTGCATGCACAAAGGCCAGCTGATAATCACATGCCCATGCACGCCAGAAACCTGGAAGAGGAACGGGCAATGCCACGCATGCCAGGTGACATGGCTCCATGTGCCACTTTGGGTACATGTGCCGTAGATTTGCCATTATGGCCCGATGACAACAGAGACATTTCAATAAGGACTTTCTGGTAAACAGTAAAAAGGACTTTGGATGATGAAGGAAAAGGTTTGAGGACTCCTGCACTAGATGAATTATCCCTAAGAACAGAAAATTGATGTAAGTCACTTCACAGAAGTGCCCAGAAGACCTGGCACAGGCAGTAAGCCAAGATTTTTGCGATATAACATACAGTAGAGGGGTCTGCAAACCTTGGCATAAATTCAAAAGCCTCTAGAGGAAAATCATTTAAATCTTCAGATTACTTTGAAACTTTCTCTACCAATTTCCAGGGAGATGACTTTGGAGTTATCATTTAAGTGTGATGCCCATCATATTGTGAGGAGTCCTTGATGCTCTCCGAGATTGGTTGTTTGCAGAGGTTTCATTACCAAAACTAAATAATGTCGTTATCATGCAAGAAAACAACCAAGCACAAAAAGCACCACCAACCTCTCATTTAAACCCCTGAATTACAAATATTTTTCTTTATCGCTATCCTATTGTTTGCATATTAGCTTTATTATATTTTCTATTCCAAAATGGAAAGAATCTATATTATAGTACTGATAGAAATTATCTAATTTTGTACTGAATCCTTTGAAATTAAGCAGAGACTTCAGAAGGAGTTGAAGACTTCAAAAATATTTTCAGGATCACCTACAATTCTATGGCCAGGAACTGTTATTCCCTTCTTTAGAGAAATATAGCCTTCAAGAGAAAATAAGAATACCCATTCCTGGCTTACCTCAATTCAATTTAACCTAAACCTGGGCCAGATAAATGTCTTATTAAAGCAGATGCTCTTTGTTATAGATGTTGCTTTAAAAAAAAAAAGAATCGAACATGCTGGGCTCCTTGAAGTGCTATGTCTAAGTAGAATTTTTAAAAACAGAAGCTTGTTTCCGTGCCCTTTCACAGCCTATTTTGCTGTACTGTAAAGATATAATCAGTTTTTAAAAAGCACTTCGGGGTGATTCTTACTGCTAAGAAGGAGTGATTGAAGTTCTATTTCCTGGGCATTCTTCTCCTCTGGTATTTTATTGCATGGCAAAGTCAAACTCAAATATAAAACAACTCAATGTTTTTGCCTGTGAAAAAGTAAAGATATGGCAATTATTTAAGGAAAAATTCAGGGATTGAGGTGGAGGGGGATATACTGTAAGTGTGGCAATTGTTAACCGGAAGCTTCTAGCACTTTTACAATACTGCTCCACAGGTTACTGAATGTGAGATCCTGAGCCCATAAAGTTGGGCTGTAAGAATCAATGTGATTGTTGCTACTCTAGCAGTCTCTATAGTGCATAGTAATCTCCCTGCCTGGACTCCTTGACTCCATTTCTAGTTGGCAGTGGAGTTTCCCAGGCTTATAGCCCCGAGGAACGTCATTCTGCTTTCTCTGGGTGGGATCTGAAGTTACTCAGAAGTTCATGGCCTCCATGATAACCATGGACCTATCCCAAGTCATCCAGAGCCTAACATAGGAGAGGTCACATGCTAATTTTCTTGGAACAGTGGCAGCATAATTGGGGACTCTCTGTGATTTTCATGTCATGGTCAAACCATTCCCTAGTACCGATGAGACTCCCCGGTGCTACCTCTACTTCAAACTATCACTAGACTAATTGTCCATTCTGGGCAATTTTTTTCTGGTAGAACAAGCATGTCACAAGTCCTATCTACTAAGGATTGTCATCTGACCAGACCAAAGAAATTTTTTTCTGCCACAACATCTCCCCCCTACATCTTCACCCCTCAGTTAGATTACCCCCAACCCTACTGACTTCTGGAAAGTTCTGAAGACATGATTTCCCCTCAAGCCTAGGCCTATGGATGCAAAATGGTTGTATTGTTTGTAATCCATTGACTATGCGTACCCGCAAATTGTATTTTATGGTTTCAATTGTTTTAAAAGGATTTTTTGGTTCTGATTGTTTATATTTGTTTAGACTCAGTGAGTGGGCAGCTATGTAAATTGAATAACTAAATCAACTAAAACTGCTGATATTCTACCATACTAGCAACAAGGCTTGCTATCAAACATGGAAAATAAATAGACCACTATGTGATAAATAGAAAACTTACTTGAAAGTTATATTATATTAAATATGTAAGTGCATTAGCACCAAAGAGAATTTTGCATGAATAATATGAAAATGGAGCCATTCTTATTACTGGGAAGTTCCAAGGGCTTGTCATGAAGGGCAAATCAATGTCAAGCAAGACCTGTTAAAATGATTGTAATATCTCTCTTCCTGGCAGCCTCTGGCTTGTTTAAAAAAAAAAGACTTCATCCAGTGGAGAAAGATAAGATGCTGCGCCTGAAGAATATTTCAATTTCCCAAGTAAGTGATACTTGGCACTATCTTGAGATGATAAGTAAGGAAATGGAAACCAGGCACTGTAATGGTACTAATTTCATCTTCACTCTGTCTGATTGCTCATTCACATCTATGTTAACAAGAAGTAATTCTAATGAAGCTACTAGAGTATAGCCGACTGTCACCCTCAAAATATCTGCATTTTCCAGCATGCAATATAAGTCCTTTATAGTCCCATCTGGATAGGGTTCCCTAGATATGTCAAATGGCCATGAAATAACTGAAAACTTGATTTAATCCTAGGAAGGGAATATATATAGTCCCAAAGCTTATATTTCATGTTTTTTTTTCAAATAGGCTTTCTTAACATTGAAAAAAGAAAAAAGTACGTAGACTTGAGATTAAGCACTTTTAGACTTTTCTCTCCTTACTGTAACATGCTATATGTTTACCCCAAAGACAGAATGATTCATTTACAATTCTCTACACGTCTATTCATCAATAAATTCTTCTAAGTTGGCTGGAGTTTAATAGTAAATAAACTGTTTAATTTGGAGACTTATTCTTGAATAGCTAATTTTACTTATTTATTTATTTTCACATATTGTTGAAAAAACTGGACATTTTAGATTTTGGAAGTATGGATAATTGAATCCCTACATCCTGTTCAGAATAGCCTCCAAAAATTGATATTCCAAAAATTATTAAATTTATCTAAATTTATTTCAGCATATCTCATTTAACATCTGAATGAAATGACAAAACTGGAAATTAATATGAAATAAAATGTATTTAATTAAATAAAAGGAACATCAATCTACAATACATCAATGCAATAAAGTAAAAGCATACAAAAAATAAGATAGAACATTTTAATTCAAGTTAAACTCACTCATATTTTAACCCAGGAACTGAAACTATTACAAAGCAAGACAAACTTATCCATAAAGTGTGTTGCCCTTCACACTCTAAACATCAAAGAAAATCTCTTAGAAATAGAAATCAAGTGCTATTATATTTAACAGACACAGCTTGATTCATTTCCACATCCCCTACCTTTGTAGAGATTTATAACATCACCTTTCCAATAAACTGATAGCAATAATATTCTGCAATGTTCCGTCATCAGCTCATCCATGTCAAGTTTTAATTCAATTTTGGGGGTACTTGGCCAGTATGGACATTTTAATAATTACAAATGTCTGATCAAATGTTATTTCAGTCTCAGCTTATTAAAAAGGCATGTTAAAAGACTTAGATCAAATTGATTATTTGGTGAATGAAGTCATTCAGATCCATTCAAAAACAAGTCTTAAATAACCATTAATATCAACTAAACACAAATATAAATACAACCACAGACAGTTTGCAATTTATTTTGTCTTCTCTATTATATATCATTGTTTTATGTTGTTTTTGACTCTATGTATTGCCCAGAATCAGTTGGAATCAGATAGCAACAAAAATTGAATAAATGCTTTTATATATAAATGGTGGAGAATGGAAGGATTTATATTCCTTGCAGACAGCTGATCATTTGCATTCTTTTAGAGATAATTGAGGCCACATGGAGGTTTATCTGTGTCTTCAGGGTCACCTGAGTAGTGTAAATAGGTGTAGAGACTTTTTGGAACTGCTGAAAGGACTATGTTGTAGAGTGGAATGCAAATGCAAAAATATAAACTTTTCCATTCCCCACCCTCCTGCCAGAACTGAAGAAGCTTCTTGGATGAGAAGCAAAACATCTTCAAAGAAAAACAAGGAAGTCCAGTTGCCTCTTTAAAAAACACCTTTGGGATTACTATAGTAGTCTTTTTTCCACCCCCCACTAAAACAACCTTCCAAATAAAATTACACAGGGTATATTCAATGAATTGTCAGAATGAACAAAGTTACACCAGGAAATATTTCGTTGATCTAATTATCGGGGGCATTCTGAGATCCACTCTTTCCTTTTACATATATTATTCAAAAGTATGCTTTTGCTTTTAAAATTCTGTATTCTGCTACCCATTTATTCTAATGAGGTATATAGATTTAATTTGGACAGGAGCTTCTAGACATATGTCTTTTTTTCTACAGAATACTAAGTAGTATTAAAGCTTTCACTTGTCTCCCAGCAGGTAGCTAGACACAGTGTAATGAGCCGGATTGGGATTTTTTTATTCTGTTATATTACTTTTCAATCTTTCTTGCAAAATTACATCAAATTGCTCTTAGGGAAGTATCAAAGAGAGAGAGAGAGGTTAATTCTTCTGTTTTCAAAAAGCACTGACCTGGGAAGCTGCTAAAATCCAATAAAGTTTCCTTTTTCAACAAGGTCAATTGAAAAATGCAAAGTATGATTACTCTAAACATTGCTGATCATTTTAGAAAGTACCTTAGAATCGTACAGCTTGGTTTCCTGGTTTTTCTTTAATAACGTATTTACAGAACGGTGGAAAACTGTAAAATTGCCCCCACTGTCTTTGAAAACTTGCTCTGCATAAGTTCTATTGATTTCAATAGATTTGCAAGGATCATCTGCATGCAGGCATTTGGGGGATTTCATCAATTGGTGCTAACTGCATGCATGAAGTTGCATGACAACAGTGATAAGTGAAATTTCCACCTTGCCTAATGAGAAAATTCTCAGAGTTGGCCCATGAATATGTATTACTGTGATAATACAAGACACATTTCCAATAGGATATGATTACAGAATATCATATGAATAGGTGCAGCATTCAAGACTGCGAGAGCTTGTCATGGATTATTTGAAGTTAAGCTATCATATACTGGTGTTGTGGCTGAAGGTCAATATAACTTCCATATATTTATATTGCAACAAAGATAGCCCAAATTATCTGTGATAGGATATGTATCTGATTATGGAGAACATTAGCTTGATCATGCTGGACTTCTTACAAAAATATATTATGTGTAATTTTTTTCTATTCGTTATATTAATTTCACACATTTTATGCTGCTTTAATTGTATGAAGCTAAATGGCTTACAGCACAAAACTTCATAAATTATTTATAAATCAGCATACAAAAATATCAATACATAAATAGAAAAACATTTTAATGACATAATTCCATCTCATAGTGGCCCATAGTTACATTCCATATTAATATTAATAATTTTGTTGTATTTAAGTACAATGACAATAACGATTATACTTAATAGCATCATCATTCAGCTCAATGATACTCCACTGTATCCAATACTCCACTGTTCCAAAACACTTGGAAAAAGAGAGGTTTCCTGAATATCAGGAGTGATCTTTTATTCAATGAAGAGAGTCTCTGTAGCAAATGCTTTCCTTTGAGCATCATCCTTAACATATTTCACACAAAGAGGAAACTGCCAGCAAATATTCTTGGCAAGCAAATATTGGGAAGCAGAATGATGGAATAATAGAAGATCAGAGTTGGAAGGGACCTTGGAGATCTTCTAATCCTCCTGTTAAAGCAGGGAACGCTATACCATTTCAGGCAAATAGTTGTCCAATGTCTTCGTTAAAACATCCAGTGTTAGAGCACCCACAGCTTCTGGAGACAAGTTGTTCCACTGATTAATTGTTCTACAGTAACTGTCACAAAATTTCTCCTTAATTCTAGGTTGCTTCTCTCCTTGATTAGTTTCCATCCACTGCTTCTTGTCTTGCCTTCAGGTGCTTTGTAAAATAGATTGATTTCTTCTTCTTTGTGGCAACCCCTTAGATATTACAACATTTGTTATCATGTCATATTCTACCTGGGATAAGCCATTTAAAGCTAACTGGACAACTGTGGTCTCGTTGGGTCATCCTTTCAGAGATCTAGGTTGCAGGATGCTTTCCTCTAGTTAACAATACAAGACATCACACTTGGCACTAAACTCTGTTCCCCAGCTTTCAATTCAAAATAAACACGACAAATGTTATCTGTAAAGTCTACTTTAGCTTGTTATTAACTATTCAAATCTATCATTTCTGGGGAGAGTCAGATTACCTATGGGCAGTATCCACAGACACAATAATTGAAAAATAGTTTCAATTTGTTATCCTTGCTGCCATAGTGTAAGCATGAATGAGCTTACCACAAATGAAGACAAAAATACGTGTCAGGATGATGTTGCAGTAATCTGGGTCGTCACCGGGACCAGATGTTTAGTCTTCTATGCTTTTGGACTTGTACTGGAGCCCATTCTCAGGAGCTTCTCTCTCACCAGAATGCCAGTGTCACTTCTGCCATTTCACCTGCCAGACCTCAAAAACCAGTCTTTGGTAAATGAAATGCTCAAGAATAATTTTATTGGGAATCCTCGCTACCTTTGTATTTTAGAGGTTAACAAGATTCTCAACAGGGCTGCTCTCCAAACTGCTGGGAAGGTCCTGAAATCCCTTTGGGAAATCACTGGGAAACATTTAATACTTGGCAGGATCATCAAAATTGGCCTATCTCCTGGCATAAATTAGTGATGTTGATTAACATCCAGGAATCATAGAAAGGGATCTATCCACAGCAAGGGAATTATTTGTATCTTTCCTACTATCAGATTAGGTAGACTGATGATGGCTCTTATGACAATCATGAGTTTGTCATAACCCAAGGTTGTCATAAGAGCTATAAAATCCTGAATTCTCCCAAGTTAAAATCCTTCCGTCCCGGCAGCAACCAACTCCAATGTAAACTCAGGAAGAAATTCCTCTGTGCAGCTGAGATAGTAGTTCAATTGTAGTACAATAGAAATATCCATTTCTTAGATCCAATTGAACATTGAGGGGCTCAGTGTTGCCATCTAGTTATGGCTCCTAGTCTCTAACAGGTTCTTCCATTGAAAAGGGGATTCCTTACCTTCCTTAACCTTAGGATGGGGGCTGATGCGATACTGACCCTTAGAACACCTCAGCCTTAATGTCAAATAAGATCTGCAGTGGGTATACTCCAGGTCCACATGTCTTTGGTCATATAAGCAGTGTCATATAGCAGGACCCAGGATATGTGCCTTCTCCATCACCATGCATGCTCTATGGAATAACATTTCCGCAGGGATTCAGATGGCCCTGACCATCTCAATGTGCAAGGCTTTGAAGTATGCGAAAAAATATAAGGAAGAGCAGGTACCATGTGTGCAAGCAATTATAAGATTGGGGAAAAAAACAAGTACAAGTTACTACCTACATTTTTCTAACTCATCATGTTTTCCACAAGATTACGCTATTTTCCTGTATAGGTCCCTTGCTTTTAAAAGAATAAAAACTTGGCTAAATGTTAATTAAAGAAATTCATTTTATCACAATAAAGGGTTGTGGGTTAGCCTCAGCGACACCTGAGATGGTAGAACAACTATTTAATCTTTTAAATTTTTTTTTAAAAAAACCTATTATTAGTTTTTAAACATATTTCTTATCAATCATCTTTTGAATTACATATCTGTTACATGGAAACTGACTATAGAATAATGTAAGTGGAGTCTCCGTACCCTGCCTACAGCTAAAAGACTGATATTGCAGCATTGGAAAGATAAATATACGGTCCCATTCACTCAATGGATTGAAGATTGCGACCTATGGATGTAGGCCTTGTATGGATAAACGTAATAAAATATGGAATTCATTTTTTACAAAATATAGTAGGGTAAAGATGAATGGTATTTAGAATTAAATGTACTGTTTATGTACTTAACTATTTACATTAGATAAGTATATAGAGAATTGTAACTGGTCACAATATATTACACTTCTTCTGTTGTTATTTTTCTCTTATTTTTTTTAAAAAACATTTTTATGCATTGTTTCCTTTTTTGAGAGCCTATGAACAGTAACTGTATTGTAATTATTTATTGTATTTCTATTCTTTGTCCCTTTTATTATTTTAAAAGCAACAGTATACAATAAATAAATCAGTGAAGGTAGGTAGGTTGGTTTTGTTTTAGTTGCCCATTTTATTGGAATCCAAATTAAAAATGTAGTTATGTTAGATCCAGAATTTATTGCAATTACATCCATCTATCCTGCTCCTTAATATCACTATTAACTACAGTAATATTTCTTTCCAGGTCTTCTCAAATTCTTTATTTTTTTCCCCACAAACATATTTGCAATTTGCCTATTGTCGAAAAACATTCAGATGCATCAGTTGAATTGCCTGCATTCTGCTATTGTATAATGCAGACAGTGATGTATCTACTTGCCTTCTCCTTCAAGCTTTCACAATAGGGCATGAATTCTGCTTCAAATTGTTTGCTCCAAGACTTCTATTAGTTTGTTATGTTATACAAAGCACTGCACTCTTTACTAGGTTTTTCTTTATGGGCAAAGAAAAGAAAATCCTTCTATAGATTTCTACATTATAATTATTTCCTTATCAGAAAGTCTTCATCACATTCCCTGAATAAATTCATTTTCTATATACAAACAAGAAAAGAGAAAATAGTAAAGAGTCTTGAATAAAGCCATAAGAGTCCATGTAGTCTTTTGGCAGGAATACTGACATTATTTGCCGCTATTATTTTTCTTGGGTGATTTTTCATCTTTCTTCCCCTTTCTTACACTCTTACACTCCAAAAATTTTCTGGCTTCTCATCCAAGTTCTAAACATGTCCAAACTGAGAGAATATGGCTTCTAGTCCTACCTTAGGCACAAAGCCAACAGGGTGACCTTGGGCCAGTCAGTATCTGTCATCCCTAGAAGGAAAACAATAATAAGTCATTTTGAAAAATAGGCTCTCTTCCATGAAGGGACTAAAAAAGGAGGTGGGGTATCTCTGCTGATGCCTGATTTGTTGAATTCCCTAGCCATTTTGGATCTGGCTTGATCCAAAATGTCAACAGTTTAGAAACCATAAGAGGAAAAAACACTCAATCAAGATGGGCAAAGGAAGCTATCATATGTAATGAATGAGCAAATTTTTCTCTCTGTGCAATGATGAGGTTATCTAGTCTGATAATATAACATATGCAGGAAAACAACCAAATTCAGAGAATACAAATATATGTGAATGCTCAAAATTAAATGTGAGAAGCACAATGCAGATATAAAAATTAGCTGGGTCTAAAATGTAAGAGGCTAACAACTTAACTCTAGCAAAAGACAACTCATTGAAGAAGCTTCATTTTAGGGCTGTTTGGAAGAAATGTCCTTCTGTGTTCAGTTCCAAATGGGAAGAAAGACACTTGGAAAGATGGTTTTAATGGTGGACAGGACCACAAGGTTTGAAGTCCTGGGGGAAAGGGGGATCACATGCCTTGAATATCTTGAAGAAAAAGGGAAGGGATGTTGAGAGAGCCTGAGTTTTATACTCTCTCTTTGGCCCTGCCTTGGAGCTTTCTGTTCCTGTGTAAGAAATGTATTCTGATTGGTGATCAGACTCCTAGGGGCAGGGGTCTTAGCTAACTTTGTAGGCTATCTATGTCCCAGACTTGGTTGCGCCTTGCTGTAATCTTCTCAGGTGCCATGTGGTAAAATGGGTAGAGGGCTAATCCTATCATGTCCTGAGGGCCATGTCTTAATCCCATCATCCTAGAGCTAAAAGGAACGTCAGGGAGCTGCAGGGAGCTACTTTGTCTTTAAAAAGATGTTTCTCCTTTTCTCATCCAGGATAATATAATATTCTGCTTTTTTAATATTTCCTAGAATATTTCATTCTTTTTTCTTTTTTTTAATAAATGTTTTTTTAATTTTAATTAAAACAAGTACAGCATCTTTCTTTACATCTGTAAAAAGTGTATCAATCGATTACAGATCCTCCACAATCAACAAACATAACTCATATTGCCTCAAGCATTATTATATATCCATTTTCATTTGACTGCAATTATTATTTAAAAATATTAATACAAGTAATAATCTTGAACAATACCTGCCCACACCAGTGGGGAAAAAAAACAAAACAAAAAGAAAAGGCAAAAAAAAGAAAAAGAGAAAACAAAAAAAGACAAAAACTACAAAGGACAAGGCAGGAAAGGAAAACAAAACACAGGTATCTATTATATATAAAAAAAAGAAGTATATCAGCTGGTTACAACATGCTTTGGTGCTTCTCTTCCATTAACTCATATTAATTCAAATATCTTGACTCAAATGTTTACCATATTAACATCATTATACCTTCAGTTTTAATTACCTATAGTTATTTAAACATCCTTCATCCTTAACTATGCCAAAGAATTAATCCATAACACATGCTGACCTTTCATTTACTTGCTTGTAAAATCCTCTATTAGCATCAAATCCTCATATCCTATTTTAGCTGAACATCCATAATATTTAATTATATCATATATCATAACATTTTCCCAATATTGATTAACATTTGATTGTATATATTTTATTTAGTTTTTATAATAGTAATAATTGTTGTAGTTAATACTCTTTATGTATAATTCAAAAATGTTTTCTCATATCCAATTGTTATATATCATATCAACTCCACATTATATACATTACTATCAATATCAGTTATTATTCAGCTATATCTGTTACAAAGAGAGCAATTAGGTTTAGCTAGATTTCAATTGTATTCTTCAGTCTATTAGCCAATTCCATATTATATACATTACCATCAATGTCAATTATTATTCAGCTATATCTATTACAAATTAAAGTAATCAGATTTAGCTAATTTTAAGTTGTATTCTCCCATCTGTCAGCCTGTGTCCCTCCAACAGCGAGATTTTCTCAGTCCAATAGCCATTCGTTGGATAAATTTACCAAATGTTTTTATAAGCAAATCCAGACAAAGATATCTTCGCACCTTTTAACTCTGAGTGTCAGTGATGAAATAATAATGTTGTCCCAGGCTTGTAAAATTTTTCAAATTGACTTTAATTCTCAAGGGTGGATTTTCTATTCCTCCTGCACTCTGTCTCTTTAAATGAGTCTTCTTTATAGCTCCCCCCCTCCTTTCTTCCTCTGAGATAGACCAGACGCCATTTCTCACATTTTCCATTTGTATTTCAGGAACATTTAAACATTCAACGATCTCAATTTTTACTTCATATTTTAAAATCAGATGATCCAATTTTCTTTCCAATCTTTGGTAAGAGTCAAAAAGCTCTCGACATGCGGAAAAAAGAATCTGGAGTGAAATCTTAGAGGTATTTTGATACGCCATGATGTGTCGCAGTTAAAAATTGCAAGCTCTTTTTTTTCCACAGACTTCGGAGCACTTTTCTTAGTCTCTTTGCAAGCTGTGCAATCTTATCTGATCGTAAACAGGGCCAAGTAATAAAAATGTCAGAGCGTGAAGAGTTAATTGGTAGAAAATAAACTTTACGATCCACTTAGGGAAAGTCAGAGCGGGGAGGATGTCGAAGAGTTTGAAGCGTTTAAGAAGTAAAGTAGCCACCAGCCATAAATCCATTAAAAAAAAACCAATTCGCCGCTAAATTCTTCTATTCTTTGGTTTCAATTAGCTTAAGCTTTTAATGCGGACAGTCTCTCTTGAATAATAAAATCAGCTTACCAGATGACATCACTTCTGCCATTCTTAGGGGCAACCTGCAGTTTCAGTTAGCACGCAGCTAATCCAGAAAGGAATTGGCACGAGGAGTTAATACCCCCCCCCCAGAGACTTTGCGGGTGTCTCTGAGGTCCTGGGTCTCTCCTCACCTTCACTGTCGTCTCCGGGACAGCTAGAGTTCAAAGAACTCGTCCAAAAATCCTTCGGAATAGAGGAATTTCAGGAATAGCCTGAAACTCCGTCTTCTCACTGCTAAGCCCCGCCTTCTTCTCTCAATATTTCATTCTTCTAGGAGAGGGATAGGTGCTAACTTCCTACAGGGCTCATTCACATAGCCTCCTCATCTGGCTCCAAGAAGGCTTATTTATTGTTTGTCAAAGAATTGTTCAGAGTTTTCTTCATGATATTGCTTGTGCAAGCTGAAAGCAGATCAAGGAATACTGACAAGAATATGTTTTTTTTCCAAAGGATAATGAAACTAAATTTCCTATGCAAAAATTTTGTGCCACATAAAGGAAGATTCAGTTCCAGAAACACATTCGAAATAGTTCTGACTTTGTCCAGACAGCCATATTACAGTCCTGATGCCAATTCTTTACATGTGATGGAATGGAATGAATATTTTGCTCTTCCCAATATTTATGTGAAGCAGTCACAGGAATAAAATGATTAAATTCAAGCCAATTGCAAGTTAACACTGCTGAATAAAAACAAAACTTACTTACTTTCTGCATGTGTGTGATTTTTTTACATAATTTGTCAGCTTTGCCATGACATTTATATTGCTGCAGGAGACTATTATCTTGTCAACCATGTTCTATTGCATTGACATTATCTCTTAACTACACAATTACTTCAGTAGGCCCTATAATATGAACAATAAAATATTTGAAGTGCTTCAAACAAAGCTAAGTAGAAAAGTTTTTCTTTATCAAATATGTTTGATAAATAAAATTATCTAATAAGGAAATAAATTGTACAATTACTTCTAGGCAGCAAACAGATTTGTAAAAGTTGATACAAATCTGACACTTTAAAATTACACATGTTAAAATCTAACCATATCAGGAATGTTGTTAGCTACTGTTGCAAAGCTAACATGGAACTGGTTTGACAGTCAGTGATAAGTTCAATAGACAAGGATATCACTCAATATGTTATTTGGGAGGTAGTAGAAAAAATGGAAATAGTGTAGCATTAATACTAAAGGCTGCAAATAGTAGAAGAAACAGTAATTTTATTTTACCATAATTGTAACATGTTAGAACAGAAGTGCTGACACCTCTGTGACATCCAAATGTGTTGAGCTACAAATCTGCATCAATAACCATTGTTTCCTCACCATAAGGAAATGACAGAATCAAATAAAACAGCAGAATATCATTCCTCTGCTTAATCTATTTAATTGAAATTTGCAAACAACTTCCATCATTTGGCAACTGGACAATAGGTGCATCCCTCTTAATTTCTTTTTGGCTCACTGAGACGTCTGCAATTTGCTTCATGAAGAGAACACGTAGCTAAACAAATCCTTTTAATTCACAACAATTTGTACAGAAGGAAATGGCCACCCATCATTCATTCACATGGCCGTGCCAATATCCAACTATCGTTCAAGGCAGGCATCAAAATGAATGAAGCATTCCAGAAACAGATGGTTTAAATTGCTTGCTTAATAGCTGTCTAAATGTTAAAGCCTCTTTTGATTGCTCAGATGCACCAGATTTTCCTGCAGTTGAAGCTGCTGTCATATATCAAATACCTCTTGGCTCTTCTGCTAAGAAAATTTTATGTTAACAACACTACATAATCACAGGCATATATGGGATCCATTCCAGTTTGATGTTGATTGAGGTATTAAATTCCAATTGGTCAGTCAGTTGCAAAAAGGAATGGTAAAAACATATAAATCTCATGCTATTCCCAGACTGAACCAGGCAGGCCTTCCATAAGGAAACTGATAGACGATAGGATGAGTGAAAAATGGCAAAGGCAAGGCTTGATTGAGGAAACTGGATGGATATTCTAGAAACATTTAATAGGAATGGATAATTACTGTTGCTAGCCTGCTTTCAAAATGCTGATATTGATTTACAAAGTCCAAAGTGGTCTATGATATCCAGAGAACTAAATTAAAATGTTTTTGTTAATTGCTTGCATTTACCAAGGCACAGTACAGATCAGAAGAAAAATACTATACTTACTAAATTTCATGCCCTCCCCAAATCAGTTTACAAGTTAGCAACCAATAGTTACAACCAAAAGAAATTCAATGATCATCTGCATTTAAAGGAATGTCCCACAATATTACAATTACACAAGCTCTCATATTTAGCTTAAAACAACTATTAACCAATGACTTTGTAATCTGCATGAACCAGCTTGTGCATTAACATTTACTGTAGAGACCGTCTAAAGATCCCCCGCTATCTAAAATTAAGCAGTGGTAAAGCACAGATAGATCCTTTTCTCTTTGGGAGCCTCATACTATTTGTAACCCCCTTCCATAATTTCTTTTTTCATGGCACCAAGTAAATATGTTTCTTTATTATGTCAGTCTTTGGAGGCTTTTGAAGATTCATGCATATTATTGGCATGGATAACCTAGTGTTGTACTCATTCTGAAGTTACAAATTGGAGGATACCATGACCATAAAGACAGAATATGAAATAATATACAATAGAAGCACAAAGAGGCATTGTCTCATGATGTCATGACTGCCAACATAGTGATAAGTGAAAGAAGCCTGAACATATATTGTATGGGTGACAACATGATAGTGAGGTTGTGATAGGAACAAGACTAGTGGAAGATGGGATAGCTACTGTATATCTCTGCCCTAATGTTGTAGTGTTATAATATTTATTAATATTTGTGCAAAAAGAAATCCAGAAATTATTGAGAAATTATAACATGAATTATTACAATAACCTGTGCTGTGTTTTCATACCCTAATCTTAATAGTAGACAAGTGGGGATTAGGTTGCCTCTCCATGTATCATGAAGAATTATCTATAGACAATATTTTTACGTATTTTAGTTGATGCTGTCTTTTGTTTCACAAACCACTATAGTGCACTGGTTTTTAAATATCAACTATTCTGCAATCAGCTTGAACATGAATAGTCACCAATATCAGTCAGTACTGTTTCAGTATTTCAAACTTCCTAGATGATAGCAAGGAAGTGATAACGGCTGAGTCATATTGTTCTGATGTATCAAACAAATGGACCATTCCAATAGTCTTGGCAAGGATAGTAATAAAAAGATTACCACACACTGACTCAGTAACAACCTATCCCAAAATTGTTATGTGATACAAGTTACCGGTTGATGTGGTGTATCACACAGAAGACTCATTATTTTTAAAGAAATAAGCTATTGCAATGTCAGATGTTTGAGTTTTATTCTGTACTTTCACATTTGCCAAAACATGGCGATGCCCTATGATGCCTTTCCAAGCCTATGTTGAGCTAATGCTTCTGCATATAAATTCCTAAATACAGAGGAATCGTCACCATCATCACCCACCACTGTCACCACCACCTTGTAAGGGAGAAGCATAAAAAGTATAAATAAAATAAATAAAAATAAAACAAACCATCATCATATTAAAAAACACTGAATAAGATGTTGCATATCTCTAAGGGAATTATATTTATCTCAATGTAAGACATCGTGTATTGAGTACAAATGTAAACTATGAGGAAACAAAGCCTCCATTGAGGTGTTCAGCCTCCCAAACAATGCTTTAATTAAGGTCAAACCTCTAGATCAAGGTCTAGAGCAGGAATATCAAACTCATGTTGTCACAGCGTCATCATGTGAAATATTGTGACTTTTTTCATCTTCGCTAAACCGAGCATGGCCAGTGCATGATGCATCCAGCCCATGGGTCGTGAGTTTGACACCCCTGGTCTAGAGTATCACAGTCTAAGAAAGGCTTGAAAGGATTGTCTAGACTCTAGAACAAGGCTTTTCAAACTTTTTCAAGTAATGGAACCTTTTAATATAAAATGTCCTGGCACCCCTATGCAAAAGGCAAAGCTCTAATGACCTAAAATTGGAAATTAAAGGAAACCTGTAATAAATTCAACCTATTACTGCCTGCCTAAAACAAATGAGGAATAGGTACCTGAGGGGATGATCCCTTTTGATATTGCTTGAGCAATAGTTAATAGCAATAGTTAGACTTATATAGCGCTTCATAGGGCTTTCAGCCCTCTCTAAGCGGTTTACAGAGACAGCATATTGCCCCCAACAACAATCCGGGTCCTCATTTTACCCACCTCGGAAGGATGGAAGGCTGAGTCAACGTTGAGCCTGGTGGGATTTGAACAGCCGAACTGCTGAACTGCAGTCAGCTGAAGTAGCCTGCAATGCTGCATTTAATCACTGTGCCACCTTGGCTCTTGAGGAAAGGAGTGAGAGGTAAGTATGTAATTCATGTTATTGTAGAGCTTGTATTTTGGGTAAAAGGTATTTCTATTGGCAGTAGGGTGAATTATAGTTAGGTTTAGGTTTAAGCTTAGGCTTCAGGTCTGTTGTTAATTTAATGTGAGGGTTAGCTTGAGTACTTATCATTAGTTGTTAGCCTTAAATCCATGATAAGTTTTAATATAAAGGTGATATTAGGGTTAGGCTTCCTTGTGGTATAATATTTAATGGGTAGGTTCATTGCTATGTGAATTTTTGTGATTATTGGTAGTTTTACATTCATATAACAATAAAGGTACTCTTGTCAGAGTACCTTTGGGACTAAAACATTTCTACTGGTAGTAGATTAGAGGAGTTAGGCCTCTTTGAAGTTCACGGTCACATTAAAAGCAGGGCTAGTTTTTGGTTGAGTTCTTAAAATCAATTACATTCTTGTATTTTTTTATGGCAGAAATTGCTTGCCAGGTCACCTTTTAAGGTAAAGTAAAATGAATATTGAATTTAGGCTTTTTGTTTTGGTTTTTTTAATCCTGTGTTTCAATCTGGCATGAGAGCTAGTTTTAGGTAGGGCTATTTGACAAACAAAAGGGAATGTTCTCCTTTGTTGTCTAATATCCTTCATCTAGCATGCATAGTCTTAAAATCAAATATTTTCAAGATTTTAGAGCATCTTGTTTTTTAAAAAAAAATATTTTGGATGGTATTCATAGGATTAGTCATTCAAACTTTTGCTTTCTTTAAATTGTCTGCTACCATCATTCCCTTGTCTATCAACACATTCAACAGCCAAGATTTCTTTAATTTATTTCCTGATTCCAGCAATCGGCTTCAATCAAGCACCTTGCATGGTTTATGATCACTGTAAACTGTAGATCATAAATGCCTATGGTGAACTTTGAAAAGCTTGTCATTGTCAATTCTGTATTATCACTAGCATATGTTCTTGAAAGTAAAGATTTGTTGGGAAAATATTGCAATTGGAAAAAAAACATCCTCTGATGCTATAAAAAGTAATTTCATACAGTTGTAGGTACATTTTTGCAGATACCAAGAAAATTAATCAGTTACTGTGCTCTCCTGTCTGCCATTTGGTCTGTTTTGCAAATATCCATATCCACCTTTGCCTGTTCAGATATCTGATAACCCCAGCCTTAGGGCATGTTTTTATGATTAGTCATAATCTTAATGTTTGAGGGGATTATAGTTTGAGATAAAATTTAACATTAGGGAAAAATCTATTATGGTGAAGCTAGATTTAGGTTTAAATGTCCTTGAGGCCTCCCTTGGTAAAATGTAATGGGTCATTTAGCGTTTCAATTAGTTTTTATCATTGGCAATAATGTCACATTTGTATTAAAGTAGGGATTCCTGGCTAGAAAAATGTTTGCAGTTAAAGGAGCCCTGGTGGTGTAATGGTTAATGTGCAGTATTGACAGGGCTCAAGATTGACTCAGCCTTCCATCTGTCTGAGGTTGGTAAAATAAGGACCCAGATTGGGAGTGGGTGGTCAATATGTAAATAATGCTTCTACATTGTAAACCACCCAGAAAGTGGTTGGGGTGGTATATAAGTCTAAATGCTACTGCTATTACTAAAATGTCTATTAGGGTTAGGCTTCCTTGAAATCCATGATCAAATATTCAGAATTATAGAGTAATTGGTTTTATGGTTAATAGATAGCAATTAGAAAAACTCTTGAGGTAAAATGTTGACATAAGGTGACTCTAGGTTTAGTGTTGAGCTTCTTTCAGATCTTTGCTCAAAATTAATGGTACAATTAGTTTTGGGATGAAGCTATTTAGTCTGAAATTCATATTATAATAAAGATGGGCAACCAGGATAAATTTGGAGGTGAATCATTTCTACTGCCATTGGGAAAATGGCAGGGATATGTTAGTCTTTTTCAAGCCTGTGATTCAACTTAGTGTGTGGGTCAGTATTTATAATTAGTTGTAGTCTTAAAGTTCTCTATAGTGGGAATTGATCTCTGGGATAAAGTTTAGCATAAAAAAATATTTTATCATTAGAGTTAGGCTTACTTGAGAGCTAAGGTTTGTTTAATGGTAAGATTAGTTTTGGGGTGTGTGGTTGTATTATTTCTGGCATTCCTACAGACATGTTATAATGAGTATTGCTAGCTAGAAAAACTTGAGTGTAAACATTTTTATGTACGGATTTCTACTGTGTTATCCTAAAGTTAGGTCTATGGTTATACTTTACTTTATTGAGATATGAATCATAAATATGATTTATATTATTAGGATGAGCTTTACAGCAAATTTGTATGTATAAATACCCCAAACAATAGTAAGACTTCTTAAATTAAACATTTTTAACTGTTCTTTTTGGCCAGAAACAAATATATACAGGGTCTCATTTAAAAAGACAAGAGAAAAATGCAATACCTGTAGAGCACTCACATTCTACTTATAAGAACAAAACAAATTTCCTAAATGGTAATGTAAACAGTCAACTTGTGGGTCCTGGGATATTATTGTCCTTCAGAGTGTAACAACAGCTAAGACTGGCAGTTGCATAGAACCCATAATAACAGCCTGACACTATTCTGAACTCTGTAAAAGCAAGAGAGAAGCAAGAAAGCAATAAGCTTGAAATAGCTGATGGAGAGCTGGGACTTATTCATTACTTCAAAAATACTTAATAAAAAATTGGCCATATAACTGTCAGATCTCCACTTGGCAGTAATGAAGAGTGAGTCTGTTCTTGCCACCCCTTGGGATTTTAGTAAGTTGGTGTGACTAAGTTTTGGCATCAAGCCTCAGAGGAAGCAAGAGCTGGCTGTTTGGTATTGGTATTGGTATTTTATTATTTGTATGCCGCCCTTCTCCGGGAGGACTCAAGGCGGCGAACAATTCAAAGGGGAAAAAAGACAAAATACACATAATAAAAGTAGGCAACAGTCGCACAACCATACATGTCGAGAGGGGAGGGAACTCATCATCCCCAGGCCTGCCGACAAAGCCAGGTTTTGACGGCTTTTCGTAAGGCCTGGAGGGAGGTGAGGGTCCGAATCCCTGCAGGGAGTTCATTCCAGAGGGCCGGAGCTGCCACAGAGAAGGCCCTCCCCTGGGTAATAGCCAGGTGGCATTGGCTGGTAGATGGCACCCGGAGGAGGCCAACCCTGTGAGATCTAATGGGTCTGTGGGAGGTAATTGGCAGCAGGCGGTCTCTCAAGTGGAAATCTGGCAGGGAAGGGCACCTGTGGAAATCTGGCGAAGAAGGTGATTACACGAGTGAAGTATGCTGCAATAGGGGTAATTATAGCCAGTTGCCAAGGGCTTGAATCATAATCATATAACCTTGGGGATAGTGTGATGGCTGCAACTTTGTGGAACAATCATAAGTCTTTTCATTCAGTACCATTATAGTTTGGAATGTTTGCAATGAATGGTTGTAACCTGAGGATTACCTATATATTGCCAAGACCTGGGTGAGGAGGTAAAATATCCCCTTTCTGAAATGTCTCCAACTAGATTCCAGAGGAGGGGCAAGAGTGGAGCTATGGTCATCTTGAAGAAGATCAGCAACACTCTACTTGTGAGATTGGGCATTGCCTACGCTGTTCAATATCTACGCTGGCGACGACTTTGCCTGTCTCTCAGTGTCAAAGGAGTTTAACTTGTTTTCCCTAGGCACCAACTTAGAAGCAGCTCAGCTCAAGACCACCAGAGTCATCATGGACCTGATCCAGCTATTGTGGGACCAACCGACAAGGGGAGCCACACTTTACATCTGTTTGACTTGGAGGAGTGACATTTTGATTTTAATTTATTATTACTGCCAGGACCAAGATAATAGGAATTTTCTGTCCAGAGGAAGGCAATACAGGTAATCCTTGCAAGCACAATTGGGGCCCAAATTTCTGTTGCTAAGTGAAACATTTGTTAAGGGAGTTTTGCCCCATTTTATGACCACAGTTGTTAAGTGAATCCCTGCAGTTGATAATGATTGCGTCTTTGGATAGGCATTTGCTAATAACTATAATTCCCCATTTCCAATAATTTTTCTCACATCTGCAATTCTAAAAGATGCTATTTCAGGAAAGGGTTACTTGCCCTGCACAGAAGACTGAGTTTTATTTTCTACACCTTCATAGCATGGACCCTTTGTGCAAGTTCATTGACAACTAATTCAGCTGCCAATTTAAAGATCTTACTTATGTATTATTCATCTTATTTATGAGCCCACTTTACATAGTGAGTATACTTGTTCATAGTTAACATACAGAAAAATGTTTTCAGCATTTCACAACTATAACTGCCAAAGGAAAAAAGATTAACAAACTTTGCTATTGATAGATGGTCGCTTATTGGGGGGGGGGGGGAAATGGTTGGAAAGATATTTTATTTAACAATTCATTCCCAAACAATTGGTGTATATTTAGAAGATGGAATGAGGCAACATTCTAAGGGGGACCTGCCAAGTACAGTGTTGCCTATGATTTATGGATACATGATAAAGGTAGATTTCAGCAATAGATTCAGTGAATTCTATGAACTCTGAGTAAGATAGGACCTCTTATTAATTTGGAAATACACACAGAAATGCACAGCTCAAATGTAACACTGATTGCCCCAACACTGGACGTCTTTAAGAAGATGTTGGATAGCCATTTGTCTGGAACGGTATAGGGTTTCCTGCCTTGGGAGGGGGTTGGACTAGAAGACCTCCAAGGTCCCTTCCAACTCTGCTATTGTATTATATTGTATTTTAAGATAAAATTAATTCTTTCATAGCATTTTACTTCATATGTATTGCCACTTCATATGTATTGCCACTTCATATGTATTGCCACTTTAAGAGTCTCAATAGGGACACCCGTGAACCTCCTTAAACTTATGAACATCTCCTCATTCATAATAATAATGTCCATAGCAAATTTGCAAAGTCATCTGCCAAGGTCAATTAAAAATCTTGAATTTAAAAAAACATCTTGTAAGTCTAAGAAAAAATGTGGCCCTGGCTGTAATCCCATTTTTCTTCCTAAATTGAATCACGGAAAGGACTACTAATAACCATAACTTTATCATTACATAAGAGATTAAACTGTTTGCAACAACTATATAGAAACTTTTTATAAATCCAGTTAAGAGAAAGTTTACCATATTTCAGCTAGAACTGCATATAGGAGATGACTTTACAAATTTGCTTAAGAACTGCTATATTTGGTGATCATTCAAAGTTTAACAGTGCTGAAAAAGTCATTTTACTTCCCGTACTCACACTTGCACTCACCATAACATCCCCACAAAAAAATTACAACCGGGGGGTATTTACAATAGTTGCCTCCTGCAGTCATGTGATTGTGATTTGCCCACTTCACAGCTAGCTTCCAACTAGCAAAGTTAATGGCGAAGCCAGCAGTAAAATCAGAAGTCACAATGATATGATACTTCATTTAATAAGCAAACTGCTGAGCAATGGAATTGCCAATCACAATTGTGTCGGCAAATGAGGAATATTTTTATTCTTTTATACATTTATTTATTTGTTTGTTTATACCTTTATTTATTTATACCTTTATTTACCTTTAATAAATACCTTTATTATTTATTCTATATACTTCCTGAACCAAAAAGAGGGCTGAGAAAATATCTATGTATCTTTCATATCCTGGACATAAACTGTTTCAACTTCTCCCCTTAGGATGCCATTATAGGGCATTGCGGGCCAAAACAACTTGACACAAAGTTTTTCCCTGTGCCATCACTTTGCCCGAACGCCTCATTCACACAGCACTGTCTTAGGCTTAAAGATATTTACATGTAGTAGACTGTAGTGCTATTATCTTCTCATCTTATCTTCTTGTCCTTCCTATTACCGTCTCCTATTGGTTTCTTATGGTTATCACTTGTTGTTTGTATCTTATAATTAATTATTGTAACTATGCTTATTATCTATGACCTATCACTTTTGTTGTCTGTATGTACCCGAAAAGCTTATGCACCAGAGACAAATTCCTTGTGTGTCCAATCACCCTTGGCCAATAAAGAATTCTATTCTATTCTATTCTATTCTATTCTGTTCTGTTCTGTTCTGTTCTATTCTGCTTTCTGCCTATCTATACTGCTCTGTGCTATTGGTACAAAATGTGTTTAAGAGACTACATCTTAATAACACATGAGCATCAACCTGCAGCCCCATAGCTCCTGTTATTTAATGGCATGATATTTTGCAATTAGTTTTTTTTTCTGAAAATGACTTCTTTGTTAATTACATTAATGACCTAAATTCACATTCATTATTATAATTAGGCAAATACCAAAGAATTTGGGCCATAATTGGGATTTGATATCAATGGAATGTAAATGCACAGTTTTACCATCTTCCTAGGTATGTTCATTCAGGAATAAATCTCAGATAATGGGACTACAACTTTAATTGGTAGGAATAAATATCAGATTCAGATGAATCCTGTGTCATAGTGGGCTGTGCCATTACAAATAAAAGCAAAATCCTTAAGAAGTGGCACAAACCAAATCAGTGCTGTCACAAGGCACTGTGCGTAATTTATCTTTTTTTGAAAATTGCCAAAAGGTAGACAAATAGATCAGTGTGGATTTTTTTTTTAAAAAAAGGAAATGCTATATAGAACCTTCTTTTATCTATAAAGTGCCCAGGAAAGACAGAGAGAGAAAGAGAAAAAGAAATGTTTGGGGTTTTTCAGTTATATTGCTTTGAGAAAACTATTTGTATATAGTGTTCTACCCCTTCCCCCATGTGTGTGTTTGTGCTGAAAAATGAAAAGTGCAGGCACTATTCTCTTTGTAAAGAGCGTGAGAGTACAGAACTCAGCCCTAAAACCATTCTATCAATTGTTGAAGCTGTCTCTCTCTACATCTGACAGATCTACTCCGGTGGGAGGGAAATATGCTTCAAACATCATAAAATGAATAACAGCATTTTTAAAATTTTAGATGATATTAAATCTCAAACCTCTATTCCAAGTTCTGTAATACAGGAAAGATTCTATTGTGTCTACAGATTACGGATTCTGATAAAAAGTAAAAAGACAAGAAAATAACAGCATTTCTAACTTTTAATCAATGAAAGATTAAAACTTATTTAAATTCAAGCCCATCTTGAACCTGGCAGCTAAGGTCTCCTAGAGGAAAGCCAGACTATAAAGATACAAAAAATAACCTATATTAAAAGATGCTGTATTCCAAAACACCAGAGTGAGCCTATGCTAAATCTTGTGGTTGATGTGCTTGCTATCTCACATTCTCTCACTCTCTGCGTGTGGGTGTATGTGTTAAATTGTCAGATATAGGTAAAGTGAATCACATTTTATGGAAATAAAACATTAGAAAAATATTGAACAATGATGTCTTTTTACCAAATAGAAATCCAAATTTTCCAAATTCTTGTGGTCAAAAGTATATTATTATATCTCTGTTTTATGTTTCTCCCTTATTAACCTATCTACCTCTCCTTTGATCTTCAGCTTGTTCTCATCTTATCCATATACCATCAGTTCTTCTGACCGAATATAGAGTTTGTGCATGTAGAATATTTGCAATAATGTTTGAAATAGTCTTCCGCTCTTTTATTATTCGAGGCTGTGATTTGATCAACCTGACAATTGCTATAGCAACCCTCACAATCTAGTTCTACCCGAAGCCACTCAAAAAGTAATATCAGCTCTTCTAAAAAAAAATTGAGTTTGAAATGCAAAATGTTTAAGCATTTAGGTTACAGAGATGGCTGCAATATAAGCAGTACTCAGAAACCTATTTAATAATTAAAAGCAAGCTATTTATTTGGAGATATAGTTGTACTCCAAAACTTATTTTGAATATCAGGGTTCAGCTCCAGAGCAAGGAAGCGTCTTGAGGCTATGTGGAATAAATAAAGAGCAAATCAGGAATATATTCCTTGCTTATCAATAACTCGATTATCCACCTACATTACAATTAATTATCATCAGGAGCTATAGTTGACCCTGGTTAATTATAACAAAAATAGAATATAATTTTTCCCCAGTGGTAATTAAATAAAGAAAGTCAAACAGGGCTTGTTTGTTAGTTTCCACAATTTCTGCTTCTCCCTGCAGTCATTGATGTCTATGATAAAATATGGGGTCAGGTTTATTTTTATTGAACTTTCCATAGAATGCCATATGAATTGTGTTTCTGTTATTATAATAGACCTAAGAAGTAGGAACATTAGTTTTGAAGTTGAAAATTGAACGTTCAAGGAAGCCCGTAATATTTCTAGAGATTCTCATTTTTATAAAGTCAGTGACTATAATTCTGACTGCTGCCTATAAGGCAATTCCTTTTTCTCATAACATTTTAAAATCCCAGGACCTTTGTTATTTTTTGTTACCATAAAATGAAAGAACATATTTCCATCTTCTAAAAGCAAGGATAAGCAACTCAGTGTTCACCAACTGTTTTGATCATCACTTTCACCTCTAAACTGCCCTAGCCATTGTATAAGAGCACAGATTTATATAAACACCCATTTAATGTATATGTGTGCAAGGGAAAGTACCCTTCTCCTGAATCAAAGAATGTTTTATTTATTATGAGTCCTTCACTGCACATTCTGTAGAGTATCAAACTAACAAAAGTGGCACCACACCATCATATTTTAACCCATCCTTTCTGTTAATGACATCACACCAGTGTCCAAAAAAGGTGGGCTGAAAACATGACATTGTTTTCATCATTCAGATTTTCACAAACATCTTAAATCCCCCTCCCCCAAACTTACCATTCTTCTATTACATTTCAAGGGAAGAGGAAGAAGGGAGGAGATACCAGGAAGAATTCCTTTGATTATTTTTGTTCTTCTAGCAAGGAACGGCTTATGTTCAGTACCAAGGATAACTTATTGAGAAATAACTCAGATTTTTTTTTACTGATAAAAGTGGTGCTATGGCACCTTGCACTTGTATGAAATGACTTCTAAGCAAATATAAAGATTGTTTGAATTTCAGAACATAAGTATTCATTTATTCATGAGATTTATATCCTGGTTTTCTTTTTCTGAAAAGTCATGGGGATATACCTAAGATTCACTCCCTGTCATTTTTCTCCCCAACAATGACTTAGTGAGAGAAATTTAGTCTAGTGGTTGAGGTAGCAGGCTATGAAACTAAGAATGAGTTCTAGTTCTGCCTTAGGATATGAATGCTGACTGGATGACTTTGGGCCAGTCAGTCTCTCTCACCCCAACCCACCTCATGGGATTGTTGCGGCGAGGGAAATAGGAAGAGGAAGGTGTATTAGGTATGTTCACTGCCTTGAGTTATTTAGAGAAATAATAAAGGGATAAAAATAAAGGGAAAAAAGAGAAAAAGACTGCCTTAAATCATTCAGTGACCATACCTTCTACAAGTAGATTTGATATCATGGGTATTCTAGTTTAACAGCTTAGCTGCTACAATACATTATACCAGCTTTTCACTAATCCAGATATCCATAGCAATGAACAAATCCATCTTCTCTTGCATCAGCCAGGGGCAAGATAAGCTTGTCCACTCCTCTCCACCTCCAAATTCAAGTAACATAGCTTGATTCAAAGCCAGGACCAGTGTGTTTGTGTTTGTGTTTGTTTGTTTTGTGTGTGTGTGTGTGTGTGTGTGTGTGTGTGTGTGTGTGTGAGAGAGAGAGAGAGAGAGAGAGAGAGAGAGAGAGAGAGAGAGAGAGAGAGAGAATGAATAAATTATATATCATACAATACTAAAGAAAAATAAGATTTTTCCTCCAGCCTTTTATTTTTCAGCTTTTTTCTCCTTTTACCCCCTATCATCCATTCAAATTAACTAATATGTGTGTGCAATTCTGCTTCTGATTTTTGTGATTAATAAAATGATTAGGCAAAACTGAATCAGCACAATAAGCCTTTGTTCTCCCGCCAACTATCTCCTGCAGAGTGATTTTTTTTTCCCCAAGTTACGTTAAAGTTTAACTGATTGTTTTCAGATCCATTCAGCAGTACTTAAAGGAATAGAGAAATGGGACTGCATTAGAATAAAGGAAAGGTTAGTTCTGCTGAAAAGTATACTCTCTTGTGGAAAAGATGCCAATGATGACCAAATATTACAATGTGGTACAGAAGACGGGAAGAAGGTGATATGGATTTTTCCATTTTACAGAAATGTAAGAATTATATAACATGACATTGTCAGTGTACAAGAATTATGAACTGGAATAACCATAACAAGTCAGCCAGAGGAACTGTTTGGTGACTGAGACACAGTATTTGTTGTGAGCCATGTGAAACGGCTCAGAGCCTGGGCGTGGCTTAGCTTAACTGTTCTGTGTATATAAGAATTTGTTTGTCCTTACTCCTTACTTCTACTTCTTGTCCTTGTACTTGCTACTTCTTCTTTTCTCTACCACGTTGCAAGAGCTGCATGGTTATTGTATACATGCATCATGTTTTATATTATTGTACATGAAGAAGTTTCTTCTATAAATGAATCCTGCTAAATTATTTACTTGTGTGCTGGCTGGATAGCTGCAGGCTCTGACAGACATGAGATATGAGATTTATTTATTTATTTATTTGTATCCCACCTTTATGATATGTTCTGATTTGATGTGATACCGTACACATTTTGATTTCTCCTAAAAACATTTAAAAAATCTGAATTTGCAACTGGTGTCCATAGCTTAAATAATATCAAATAAATGCATCTCACATAAATAAAGGCTAATCAGATTTCTCCTGTTTCAAAAAGAAAATAGGGCCTGGATCTGGCTTTTGGAAGAACAGGGCCCTGTGTGTGTCTTTCTGACTTTTGCATCTAAATGACCAGCACTGCTTTAATAGCCCAGGCTAATGCACCAGCTGAGCCTGTTTCTCAGCACATGTTTGAATCAAATTAGTGCAACACCTTTTGAGAAGGACATTATGCAAAACTTTTATATCCAAATATATTTTATTCTTTATATTGTTTCCATCTTCCCTGAAAATATTAACAGAATCAGTCTTTTCACTAGATAATTGATAGTCAAGCTGAAACTAAACTAATCAAGTAAAAATAGAAAACAGGTGAAAATCCTTTACCTAAATTTCCTCAAACTCCCAAATAATTTGCCCAGGCCTAATCGACATATCAAAGGATAAGGTCTGTGAACACAATAGAGTTTATTAAATTAGGTCTCCCAGTAGAACTGCATGTCCACATGCAAAATGCATATTTACACACATCTCTCAAGTATCACTCTAGAATCAGCACACTTCCATACCCTGGTCAAGCTCCCCCTATAAAAATCTGCTGCTGTACCCCATTTCTCTGCAGCTGCCCCTAAAGGCACACTGATTGCTTTAGGCATAAACATTTTTTCTTTCCTCACAGCTGTATGGATCTTTTTTTTATTTATTCTTTGCACGACCCCAGTTTGAATAAGAACCCCAAATTATTTTTCTAACACCCTTGGAAAATTCACAGAAATCAGATTTGTATTTTCAAGCAATTCACACACCTAGCTGATTTTCCTAGTGAGCTTGAGACGAGACCCATGAACTCGGTTTATTCACACTCTGGTCAGTGTCTCTTTGCACTTCTACCATCAGGCAGAAGACATCAAAGTATAGCCAGCCGAACAAACAGGTTTAAAAATAGTTTCTATCCTTGGGCTGTGAGACTTTTAAATACAACCACAATCACTCCATGCACATGCTAGGTTTTTTTTTCTTTCTTTTTCCGTTTCTGTTATAATTTTGCACCAGTGAGGTTAAAACCAATTTCGTTGTATTTAAGTACAATGACAATAAAGATTATTCTTATACTTACTTATTCACTTCATTCATGCCTATTGCAAATTGTGTGACTTCAGTATTTAGTTACAAAAGATTTAGTATGACATTTCTGCACTAAAAGTCCTTAGTCTTTGATCAAGCAGAACAAAAACACTGGTCCAACTCAGAAAATGAAGCGTTGTAAAAATTTTCTGTGCTGCAGGAAGCATGTTACACACACAGTCAGTGCCCAAGGTGACAAGGTAAATTCACTTTTGTCTTACATGTTCTTTTTCCTTACGGTTTGAATTGCAGCCATTTCAAACAATGTATCAAGGATGAATATATGAGAGTGTTCATGACCTTCACACTTTCAGGTGAATAATTTTATGAAGCCTGTAGCTAGGCAATATGGCAGGATACATTTATTATTCTTTCTGCATGATCAAGAATTCTGAAAAACAAGCGTTTCTCATCACACAGAGCAAGGCTTATACTGATATGGTTGCTCAGACAGATTTTATGCAAAGGTTGCTTCTTGTACAGGTTCAATCTTGCTTCATGTACATTGAAGCAGAGCTTCAATGGTCCACTTCAGGCCTAATGCAGATATGTAGTCTTCCTTTTGGAGAGGAGGAAAGTCTTCCAGTGTTAAAACAAAATCCAGTTGAATTACTATTGTTGGCAAGTATTGTAACAAACAGTACGTGTTAGATGAGATATGCCATGAATTTATCTCCCAATCTTGATCTGCAGAATATCCTTTCCATTTCTGATTTGTTTTAACCACACTTTATGTTGTTCCACCTGAATTGGGTTGAATATTATCAGAGATCAGGATTTCCCCCCACTCCATGATTAGAACCTCTATTTTAAAGTGAAGCTCAAAGCAGGGGTGAAATCTACTTACCTTCACTACCGGTTCACAAATGCGAGTGCATGCACCGCCTCCGCACATGTGCAGGACCTTCCGTGCATGCACAGAGCATCAAAAATGGATGTGATGACATCCCATTAGGTGGGCAGCCTGCTACTGAGTGCGCCTGCAAAAGTAAGTAGAACAGCGAGGGGGGGAATCCATTGCACCATGCAATTCAGATTAGCTAGAAAGCAGGAAATCCTAATATAAACAGCGCGTCACAGCTGATTGTTGGAAATACCAGTTCACCCGAACCAGTAGCATTGTTTTACTATTGATTCAGGCAAACTAATCCAAACCGGTAACATTTCACCCCTGGCTCAAAGGTTTCTGACCTAGTTTTCTTTAAAACAAATCCTTAATTTGGGCTATTAGCCAGCTCTGATTATTCCAAATGATAGATAAGAGGGAGGCAATTTATTTAATTTTAAGAAGAGAGGAAGCTCCATATCCCCACTGTACAAACCATGTCTTGAGAAAAAGGCATTGTATCATCTGAATTTTAATATTTGCTGATTACTGTAATGCGCTCTACATGGGGCTGCCCTTGAAGAGTGTTCGAAGACTTCAGTTAGTCCAGAATGCGGCCGCACGAGCGTGGGTGCACCCAGATACATCCACGTTACACCTATTCTCCGCGAGCTGCACTGGCTACCCATTAGTTTCTGGGTGCTGGTCGTCACCTATAAAGCCCTACATGGCATCGGACCTGGGTACCTGAGAGACCGCCTCCTGCCAATTACCTCCCATAGACCGATTAGATCTCACAGGTTAGGTCTCCTCCAGATTCCATCTGCCAGCCAATGTCGGCTGGCGACTCCCCGGGGGAGAGCCTTCTCTGTTGCAGCTCCAGCCCTTTGGAACGACCTCCCCGTGGAGATCCGGACCCTTACTGCCCTCCCGGCCTTCCGCAAAGCCACCAAGTCCTGGCTGCTCCAGCAGGCCGGGGGGGTTGTGAAATATCCAACCCCACGGTAACTGTGGATGTTGCGTATTTTAAGGTGTCTTGTTTATTTATCCCCTTCCCTTTTTTATTGTAAGCTGCCCGGAGTCCTTCGGGAGTGGGCGGCATACAAGATCAATAAACTAAACTAAACTAAAACTGCTTTCTCCTTAAGCCAAGCAGCATTCCTCAAAGACATGACAGCCCTTGCAGCTGTATTCTTTTTTTTTTCTTTTCTTTTCCTTTTTTTACAAATCTCCCGTGAACCCCATTTGGGTACTTTCATCATTTTTACATAGAAAGACACCACAGTATAAAATATTATCAAGCCGTTTCACATTGCTGACATAATATAAGGAGTCTTAAACCTTTCACAAAAATAAATATTTACCATTAGTTATGAATTGTACATATTCCTCAACTATTCAAGAAAGCTCATTAGATAAGCTAATGGTTTAGCTAATTACGATAGGTTATTGTTGTAATCCACCCAAAGTCACCAGTGTTTCGGTTGGGCAGCGATATAAATTTGTTTAATATACAAGCAAACAAACAAGCCAAACAGGCAAAACACTAACTGCATGCAAAATAACAAAATGCATCTCTTTTGTCAGATTTTTAACTGTTGAGTCAGTATGCATTTTATGGTTAATTTTAGCCTGTGGTGTTTATTTTTTATATCCTCTTTTTAAAGAAAATCTGTCAATCAACCTGAGTGCGCCTCAGAAGCAGAACCGTGGAATACGGGTGAAACCCCGCTTAAACATAATTGCATGTACTCCTGAGTAAACTTTGATTTTATGCAGAGGTGCTGCGTAATAATTGCCTTCTTTATATGAAGTTATTTTTACAAAATTTCAGTGCCCTTATAGCAATGGTCTTTCAAGAGTATGATTTTGCAAAACATGATGTTGTCAACTGATTCATTTTCAAAACAGGAGCAAAATCTCAGTGGGAGGTTTTAAACTTATGAAACTTATCACTGTTCAGGTCTTCCAATATGTTTGATTGATTATCAGACGATTGATTATTTCCCAGTAGGCTTTGATAGGTGACTCGTATATTTCTTATGGCGAAGTTTATGATACCATTATTTAAAAACAACAAAAAACCAATGTTGATTAATCAAAGTAATTTCACAAAGCTATACTGCGGAATATTCTGCTTCAAATTCATTTCCCATGCTTAATTATCTGGGAATAGTGGCGATACAGTAACAGGAAAAACGTTCTTATGTAAGAAGTGGACGGAGGTTAATTCTTCTATGTCAGAGACTTTCAATCAGGGTGCCATGGCAACTTGAGATGCCATAGAGATTGCTCAGATGCCACAGAATTATTACTTTCAACTAAACTCTTACAACTAGGCCATTGAATACACTCCCATATGCATCTTTCTACATGTACAGAAATGCACCTTTTTGAGGGTAGGACAGATACATGCTATTGTGGAAAGTACATGTTTTTCAATGTTCAGAGGTGAATTTTCTGACAAGTTAGGGCTAAACATGTTTGGAACAGAGGTGGGTTGCTCCCGGATTGGCCAGTAGTGGCAGTGGGAGGCTCCGCCCACCCACCTGGACGCTTCTGCCCATGTGCAGAAGCATCATGTGCAAGTGTACCTGAACCGGTGGTAAAAAAAATTGGCAACCCACCACTGGTTTCAAAACTGCCTTTTGTATAAGATAAAGTCATCTGACAATAAACTCAGAACAGGAATAGAGTAGACTGGAAGTGTGTAGCTTCATCAGTCAGTTGGGAGGAATATCTTATGGATATCAGAGAAGGCATCTGGAGGTGTAAATTGTGACTTCCCCTAAATATAACAAAGGGTAATTTTATCACTAAGACGAGAAAATATGAAGTTGGCAATGGAAAGGACCAAGCAACCAATGAAGGTGGAAATAGAAGTGAAAAGAAAAATGTGTTGGCCCACAATTTAAAAAAAATAGGGTGTCTATAAAAAAAAAGAGAACTGTTTCTATTTTGACAATTACATAGCAGTAGAATTCACTGAATATGGTAAATTTAATTCTACCTTACAATGTATTATTTGTGTCAAGAAATTTTATTTTTATTTATTTTTTATTTATTTATTTTGTCACTCAAGTATAAGATAACAGGAATAAGAATAAACATGAATAAGAACACAGGAAATGGGTACAAATAAATAGGGACAGTGGGACAGGGACGTTAGGTACGCTGGTGCGTTTATGCATGCCCCTATTAATTAGCCAATGAAACAATAGTATACAGCAAATAAAGACACATGTCTCAATAAAACGTAGTTATCTTGTTGACAAACCTCTACTCTATTTTGTACTTCTACAAAAATAGCTTGAAATTTGCCAAAATGGAGCCATAAAGCTTAAGCCAAAATGGAACGATAAGACATTTAGCAGCAAAATTGCTAGTTATAAATTACAATTGAAGAGGCATTGATTTTTCCCACTTACCATGCTATAATTAAGACAAATTTCAGAATTAAGCAGAACAAGAAGTTAACATTTTCCTTCATTTATCAATATTCATTCATTACACCGATGATTGTATTTAAAAAGATGATATTTTATGTTGTAAAAGAACCTGAGCAAACCATGGATCAAGGTATTTGCACTATTTTATGTATATATAATTTGTTGGCATGTCCTGCAAATTCTATGTCAGAATGTGTTCACATGGTGCATCTTCAATTGGTTCAGCCAATAAAACGATTTGTGTCATTAATGAAAAATGTCAACATTAATATTAGAGCATTGCAGTTACTTCTGCCTCATGAAGCATGGAAAAACAATCAGGGATGAGTTTACAGCTGCGCCAAAGTTGTAAAATTGCAAACTACATCAAAAGTATGTCATTAATGTCATTCCTCTCTAACAAACTTTGTGAAAGATATGGAGCAAATCCTACGAACTTTCTCCATACAGCAATCAAATGTTTATCAGGAAGAAACATCTTGCCATGAGTATGTGAAGTGAAGAATGAAATTTACTCTTTACTCTTGAGCAGCAAGGAGAATGTTGTAAATTACTGACAGATATTTGGTCTACAATCTTATTTTCTGTTTTATTTAAAGATGTATGCAACAGTTCTACTATTGATTTTTTACTCTAACTGGCCTTATGGCTGTAATAAACTGATTTGATTTCACTTGATGTAGTCGAAATTTCTGAAAATTTAAATATCAAAACGTATCAGAGCATCTCTGGTTGGTAACCTGGCAGAATCTTTTTTAATTACTATTTTTCTTTCCCTGAACTATTTGTCTTCAGGGTTTTCCTTCTTTGATTTTTTTTTTAAATAATCTGACAGTGTGCCATTTCATTGTTTTTGAAAACACTTGAGATATGTCTAAGACAAGTAGCTGGCTCAGGGTAAGAAAAAATGTAATTTTAAAAAAATCGGGTAGATATCAAACCAGGGATGCTGTACCTGTGAAACAAATGTTTCAACAAAATCTGCAGCAGGTGTTTTGGGGGAAAGTGGGAAAATGAAAGAAAGGAATGTTTGTTTATTTTTAAAAAAAGATTGCTATGCCTATATATATATGTATCTTTATTTAAATGTCTATGTATATCTTTAATTTTGGAGGTAGGTAAGTAGGTCGGTAGGTAGATGACGATAGATGATAGATAGATAGATAGATAGATAGATAGATAGATAGATAGATAGATAGATAGATAGATAGATATCGTGTGTGTGTGTGTGTGTGTGTGTGTGTGTGTGTGTGTGTGAGAGAGAGAGTGAGAGTGAGAGTGAGAGTGAGAGAGAGAGAGAGAGAGAGAGAGAGAGAGAGAGAGAGAGAGAGAGAGAGAGAGAGAGAACCAGCACAGGCCAGAAGGACTTAAGAATACAGGGCATATATGCTCAAATTAGAGTGGGAATTCTAAGATTAAAATGATTTAAGTGGAAGGAATGTTTGTTGCTTTCCAAAGAATTTGGGAAGATGGACAGAGGTCTGTGTATTTTTTTTAAATGGTGGGACTAAATCAGCATAAGCTTTCTTCTCGGTAAATATGGTACATGAAGTACATGCTGCTTATGAAGAGGCTAAGCAAATGTGTTTTTATTTTTGCAGCATCCTTGACACAGCATAGCATGTTGTTTTCTACACAGTGATGGAAAAATGGTGGGAAATGTTAGGGAGACAAGTGGTGTTCAATAGATAAGTGCAGCAATTCATTAAGCGTCCTTGAATATTGGAGAGAAAGAGAAAGCATAGAAGATGCTCAGAATATAAAAGGATGTTGAAGACATCAACAAAATAGTGGTTATGTACAAAAAAGATAATCTACCTCCTTTCTGTGTTCTTTTTTGTTATTAATGCCTATTATCTAATAGAATTCCTTTTATAGTGTACACAACAAAGGCTTCTACATTTTGTTCTTGGAGGCCTCGTCATTCCTTTTCTCACCTGACTAACAATATTTTCTCATCCCTTCTCAAAAGTTGCCTTTTCATTCATTGAAAAAAGATGCATTCATGCATTGATTGATATCCTGCCTTTATCACATTATAGGTAACCCGAATAGTGGACATGCCTAATTCTCATTCCTTTTCCCTACAACAGCATTGAGAGAGAGGGAAAGAGGGAGAGGGACCAGCCCAAATGTCACCCAGCTGGCTTTCGTGTTTAAGGCAGGACTAGAACTAGAACTCACAATCTTCTAGTTTCTAGTCTGGTGCCATAACCACTAGACCACACATGTCTCACACTAGATTTTTTTCTAGGGAAAATTGCATTTTGGTGGCAGTAGATATTTATTTTATTTTGAGTATATTCACATACTATTCTGCAACATTCATATAAACATTTACCTAAATTGGAATGCAATTAACTTTATACATTCAGAATCACCAACCTCAAAACGTTATAAAACATACAAAATCAAGAATAAGGTAATAAAACCAATATTTCCCCAGACCCATAAAATTCATAATCCTTGGTTGCAAAAGGTAAACTTTCAGCTAAATAGAGGTACGCATTTAAAAAAAAAAAAAAACTCCAAACTTTATTTTTTTAATATGCTAAAAGAAGTAGTAAAATACCATGCATCTTCCAATTTCTTAATTTTGTTCTTTTTCTGGGGCACAAATATACTTCACAGCTAAGTAAGGTAGAATAAAGTGAGATCTAAAACTATATGAATTGAGATGGATTGAGCAGGGGGCTGGAATAGAAGGCCCCCAAGATCCCTTCCAGCTCTATTCTGATTGATTGGATTTTCTGGATTTCTGAGTTCAGGAAATGTAGCATTTATTTGTTTTTTAAAGCAGTCTTTATGCAACAAAGCAATATATTATCACTTTTTCTTTTACCCATCTATCTCTACAATATTGGAATAATAGAGAGGGGGAAAGGAAACAATTACCTTTTTAACAGGAGAGTGAGATTAACCTGTATGTAATGTTTCTTCAAACTCAGAAGCTACGGTACAACCGAAGAGAGCAATGAAGCTAGGGATTAGCTCCCCCAAGAGGTATAAACCTGTAAGTACTATAAAAGACAAGATTATTTGCTGATGTTTATCCTTAGGCACGAATAATTACAGTGATGTGACTTTGGTATCGGTAGGGAAAATCAAAAGATTCCTTTTCCAAATGGCCAGGAGCATAACACACTCAACTATTAGACAACATGGTATCAGTATCTAGAGAAAGATTTCAAACCCAAAAAATACAAACTAATTTTCTTTGACAAATATTCTGTTTATAGCTTGCTTAGAAATATTTCAAAGCACGTTGGACACCTGTGAATATATGCAAAGCACATACCTTTACAGTACACCTTTCAGATTTAATAGACATCAACTATTAAAGTATTTCTTAAAATTTCTGATATGCAACATTATAAACTTTTTGACTGAATTGTTTCTCAGATGTTCTTCAGTGCATCCATCATTAAAATACTCAATGTGACAATTAAACCATTGTCACAGCTAATTGAAACCTTGTCACATAGTGAAAGAAATAATTCTGCAATTGAAAATTTCATAAGCTGAAAAAGACCAATCTACCTATTGAACAGCTTCATATGTAAACTTTAGGGAAGAAAAATATCCATCTATCTGTTAGTATTCTGATAGCCACACTAAAATGTGAAGTATTTGATGTTGGGCACGATCTATAAAATGAAAAACAAATATAAGAAACAATAGTGATAGGGTGGCAACTGATAATTGATGTTGTTGTTCAATTTTTCCCCCTTTTTTGCTTGGTACCTTAAGAAAGTCAGCCTTTCTCAGTATCGGGCTCTCAAGTGTTCAACATATAGATAGTAGACCTGTCTTCCCAACTGTTGTAAGGCGATAGTAGACCTATCTTCCTAACTGTTGTAATTAACATAGTGAATATATAAGGATTCATATGTGTAATTTAGATTTGCTATATAATGGTTTTTACTGTTTTTATTAAAACTTTATAAACCAATTCTCTCTAAGTGGTAAATTTGGTTAGAATTTCCAAGTAACAGCACTTAGCAACGGCAATAGCACTTAGACTTATATACTGCTTTATAGCCCTCTATAAGTAGTTTACAGATTCAGCATAATATCCCCAACAATTTGGGTCTTCATTTTACCCATCTTGGAAGGATGGAAGGCGGAGTCAACCTTGAGTCTAGTGAGATTTGAACTGCCAAGTTGCAGGCAGCCAGCAGTCAGTAGAAGTAACCTGCAGTACTGCACTCTAACCACTGTGCCACCGGTGGCTCAGTGGTTCACTAATATAGTGAAAATCTATTTGACAAATCCTTAACAATTCCAAAACATATGAAAGTTAGACAAAAGCTTTACTGTACATTTACTTAGGAAATGTGTGTAATAAAACAAATGCATTTTATGTGAACATAGTTTTGATAGTCGCTTGCCATGTGCAAGAAAAAATGGTATATAATGGAGAGGTATATAATTGAAGGAGGTATGAAAATAAATGGAATACTTTGTGAATTGTTTTAATACTGAGCAGTATGATCTGCCTGTGGTTACTGAATGCATAAAATATATAAGACATTCTTGCAGTAATGCTAGAAATTTGGTAGTTGGAGGCATTTATGCATATGTTTTAAATTGTGCATTGATGATGCTCTGTAGTTGGTAGAAAACCCAAACAATCTGCAGAGGATGTTAGATATCAAGGAATATGGCTGAAAATATTGTACTAAAAACCAAGATAGTTGTGCTCGACAGCAGAAATGGATGAACGTGTGCAGGTATACATAAAGAATGAAAAAATTGAGAAGTACATAAATTTGTGCACAACAGTAAACTAGACATGAAGATGAAAAAATGGTTGGAGAAATTTTAAGATGTGCAAATACTGTTAGAAAAATAGGAGTAGTAGTATATTTTGAGGAAAGGATGAAAATTAAAATAGTGTACATCTGCCACTTTGTTATATGAAATTGAGAGTTAAGCATGTCAGGAGAAATCTAAAAGTAAGCTTAATACGGTGGCAAGAGGCTCTTTTAAGGACTTCTTGTTAGATAATGATAAACTAACCTGCCTTTTATTTATCTGTCCCCAGTCAGTTATAAAAATAAAAGTTGTGGACAGACTTTGAAGACAGCCGGTAAGCTGAAAATGTTATCAAATTGCTTCTGCTGCTTCTGCTATTTATGGGAGATTATTAGGTTTTGAAAACCTGAAAAGCTGGCTTCTTCTTCTCCTATGAGTCATACTTTTTCACGTAGCTCCTCCAATTCATCCCAGCCTTGTTTTTCAGATAGATTGTCACAGAGTTGGTGGAAAATAATTCATTTCCTATCACCAGACAAGAACTCCAGCTCACATCCCAGTTCAGATGGAAGAGAGCTTATAAACAGAAACTCCATCTGATGTTATTCTTCATGAGGTAAGCAGTTTGGAGAGTCTTCTTATCTTACAATCAATAAAACAATCATTTCTCTAAATATATTGATTCTATGATATAATTCTCTATTATCTAGGATTAACCCATTGTTCAGAAATGAATCCTAACAATAAAACAAGTTCTATATTTTTAATCAGTTTTCTTTTATTAGATCTATTTTCTTTCTTTCTTTCTTTTTCTTTCTTTCCATTCAGTTTCTGATTTTGTTTTTTGGGAGTTTTTTCTTTTATTTTTCTCTATGGATCCTTATCATTTTCCTCCTTTAAAAAATTAGTATATGGATTGTATATTTTTCTTCTACCATGTTGTGTTTGTGTGTTAAAAGTCTTTAAAGCACACTTTCTTCCATTATGTTGTGATATTCTTACCTAGTAGGTTCTGTATACCACAGATCAATATCTACATTCTCAAAAATGTTAATTATAATAATTTTGAAGGTTAATAAACTTTTAATAAAGGGAATAGGCTATTTGAGATATTTGTCTGTAAAACAAGAAGACATGGGATGATATAGTATATATTCAGTATTCAGACCCCCTTCACTGTCTGCAGCCTGATTCTACAGTTATTGGAATTCATTTTTTTTCTCATTAATCTACACTCAGGATCCCATAATGACAAAGTGAAAACAGAATTTTAGAAATGTCTGTAACTTTATTGAAAAGAAAAAAACTGAAATATCACATTGTCAGAAGCATTTAGACACTTTGCTCAGTACTTTGATGAAGCACCTTTGGCAGCAATTACAGCCTAAAGTCTTTCTGGGTATGGCATGAAAAGCCTTGCACACCTGGATCAGGGATTTTCTGCCATTCTTCCTTGCAAATCCTCTCAAACTCAGTCAGGTTGAATGTTGACTGTTGGTGGAAAGCGATTTTCAGTTCCCTCCAGAGCTGTTCAATAAGGTTCAAGCCAGGGCTCTGGCTGCGCTACTCTAGCACATTCATGGAGTTGTACCTAAGCCCCTCCTGTGTTGTCTTGGTTGTGCGCTTAGGAGTGGTATCATGTTGGAAAATGAACCTTCGGCCCAGTTTGAGGTCTTCAGTGCTGTGGAACAAGTTTTTATTGAGGAGATCCCTGTACTTTGCTCCATTCTGCTTTCCCTCAACCCCTGAGCACTCTCCTAGTCCTTTCTGCTGAAAAACACCCCCCATAGCATGATACTGCCACATCATGCTTCACTGTTGGGATGATGTTGGACAAGTGATGAGTGGTGAATGGTTTCCTCCAGATATAATGTTTAAAATTGAGCCCAAACAGTTCAATCTTGGTTTGATCAGACCAGAGAATATTGTTCCTCACAGTCCTTCTGGTGTGCTTTTGCAAAGTTCAAGCAGCCTTTCATGAGTTTTGCACTGAGGAGAGGCTTCCATCTAGCCATTCTGCCATAAAGCCCAGATCAGTGGAGGGCTGCAGTGATGGTTGCCCTTTTGGAACTCTGTCCCATCTCAGCACAGGATCTCTGGAGCTCAGTCAGAGTGACCATCGGGTTCTCGGTTACCTTGCTTATTAAGGCCCTTCCCCCATGATTGCTCAGTTTGACTGGGTAACCTGCTCTTGGAAGAGTCTGGCTGTGCCAAACTTCTTTCATTTGAGAATTATGGAGGTCACTGTGCTTTTAGAAGCCTTCAGTGCAGAGGAAATTTTACTGTAGCCTTCCCCAGATCTGTGCCTTGAAATAATCCTATCTCTGAGCTATGCGGGCAGTTCCTCTGACCTCGTGGCTTTTGCTCTGCTATAGTATGCATTGTCAGATGTGACACCTTCTATAAAGATGTATGTACCTTTCCAAATCATGTCACATCATAAAATGGGACAGCTACATAGGCCAGAGTGGCTCAGCTTCAGCAACTTTAAACCAAGGGTGAGTTGTTGCCACGAAGTTACTACTGGTTAAGCCGAACCAGTCCAAACCGGTAGGAACCCACCTCTGCTTTAACTATATTTGCTGGAGAATTCCATAAGTTAAAGTCCCACATTTTAAAGATAGGTAGAGAAACACTCAAATACTGTAGACAACTCCAGCTGCTGGAAAATGCAAGGATAAATACAATTCTTCTCCCCTCATTTTGTTTTGCTTTATAGTAGCAACATTATTTTGAGTGAAAGGCCATTTCTTTTCTAAGAGTTGTAACTCTAGGAGAAAATGCCATATTCAAAATGTCACAGTTAACTAAAAAAAATGATCTATGGAAATCCACTCAGCTTTTTTGTGAAATTTAATTCCAACCTTTCATGCAATAGACTCTGTCACTGTTGCAGCATTCTTTTTAGGTAATTTTCCATTTTTTTCTCCTATCCCTCCTCCTCCTCTATCTTGTTCTTTGGAAACTCATAAATCAGCATCATCTAATTCATTAGAATGTGGGCCTTTTTTCGAATTAAATTACCCTTGCTTTGCATGATTTTTATCTCTCCTCTGATTATTATAAATGATTTGTTAATCATGTTTCCTTGAACAGAAAAATGTATTTGTCAAACTGTGAAAATATCCATATTGATAAATCAATTGACATAAATGGACAAAATTGCATACAGAGATTTCTTACCAGCTTTAAGCATGCTAATTGTGCAGTAATATAGAATATGGACTAAAATATCACCAGGGAATGAATTTTCCATCTCTATCATTAATATAGCAACAATTGATCATATAATCTGAAATTCTTGAACTTGTAGATTCTGAAACTGGAAAATGTTAAGGCTGAAATTGAAACTACTTCTCTTAAATGGGCTGCTATCTCAGCTGTTCTTTAGCTGTTCTTTATTTCTGTCCTGCAAATTTTGTTTTGAATATCTTTCTTCTCTGAAACAATGAAATATAATTTTACCCACGGATGAAATGAAAACTAGGAACTTACTGGTTAACAAAAGAAAAGCATGTGTCAAATAGAACACACATGCACACAAACACAGAGAAAAATTAAAATGCTGCAGGGACATGCTTCCCAGTTAGAATTTGGGCAGCACTTTAGTGTTTTGCTTCTTGCCTTCAAATTATGGAGATAGTAAGATGATAGTAAGACAAAAGCCCATCTTTATATCCTATCTAGTTATTGCATATGATGACATGTAATTATAATGCCTCAGCCATATTTGCTGCTACTTTAATAAGTAGAAGCCTCCTTGCCAAAAAAAGCAATTTGTCATCGTGAGATGGAGAAATGGAAAATATTAAACATAATATACAGCAATATAATTGAATTAAGAATTGAGAATTAAGAATTGAATTAATTCACTAGTCATGATTGATTCAATGGTTTCCAGTTCATGGCTCCAAATTTTCCCTCATTTGCAATTATCCTAGAAAATTAGATGCTATTTCCTTGATGCAGTAACTTACAACATTATAGGATTTTGGGACTCACGTTATATGGTTAATATTCATGTATCATGTGCTACTACAAGTTGGATGTGCAATCATCTCTTAAAGATTTTTTTTTTTTTTGCTAAATATGTTATACAAATTCCTATAAGCCTCTTGTCATTGCCCTATCCTTCTGGGGGTCTTCAGACAAGTAGCTCTTATCATTCCTAGTGAGAATGATTCAGTTTTGTTGCAAATTATGCAAAGTGCTTTGCAACCAATTTGAAAAGTTCTAGGTTAGATAACATGTTTCCAAAGATACACACACACACACACACACACACACACACACGAATGATTGCTTGTGAATACAAAATGAAATCATTTGACTTCAGCCTTACATTTAACATTCTTTATTGTTTTAGTGATAGATCATAGGAAATTAGAATTAAAAAACAAGGCTTCTTCTTCCCCAGACCCTTGTGACATAGTGGTTATAATGAGTACTGAGGCTAATTCTATCCAAGTTCTAAAGTTCTATTCTGACAGGCTCAAGGTTGATTCGGCCTTCCATCCTTTTGCAGTAAAATGAAGACTCAATATGTTAATGCTGTAAACCACTCAGAGAGTGCTGTAAAGCACTACGGAGTGATATATAAGTCTAAGTGCCATTGCTATTCTTGCATTCTACTCTTGGCAAATCTGCTGTGGAGATTTCCCCATTTACCCAAGGAAAATTGGAGTAAACACAGTAAGGAAAGATCTATATACTGATGTTCTTCCCATTGACTCCTGAACACCACTGCATGCAATCTAGAGTTTTTCAAGAGATCAGCGTCACCACCATTAACCATTAAAGTGTGTTTTCCCTTTTTTCATTACTAGTTCAAAATAATATATGTTATAGACTGAATTTCTAGACCTTCATGACTTGAAAGTTGGAAACCCTGTGTGTTATTCTCTTGGGCTAGTTTTAAACATAGATTATTCCTGATCTAGATATTGATTCAAAACTTTCAGTTACCTCAGTTCAGAATGTCAACTGTACTACCAAAATGGGATGTGACTCATTTTTAGATAGCAATAGCACTTAGCAATAGCACTTAGACTTATATACCACTTCATAGTGCTTTACAGCACTCTCCAAGCAGTTTATCAAGTCAGCATATTGCCCCCCAGCAATTTGAGTCCTCATTTTATCAACTGCAGAAGGATGGAAGGCTGAGCCAACCTTGAGTGGGTGAGAATCGAACTGCTGGCAGCCAGTAGAATTAGCTTGCAATACTGCATTCTAGCTACTGCACCACCACAGCTCTTTTAATATACAAATGAAGCATAGAAAATAGTGGAAAACCCAAATGGTTTGCATTCAACATTATGCAATTTTCCATCTTACAGTCATTCTCTTTCCCAAACAGAATTCTGGCTGTGCTGTACAGGCTGTGCTGTAACTTGCTTTCAATAGCATTCAATGACACAATTATTGTCTACATTTCTGAGTAAGAAGTCTGTTGTTGGAATGGACCATGTTAGGGAACTCATATAAAATATAATTTATATTGCTTCAAAGCTTTTTTAAATTATTCTTCTACTGCAACAGAAGGTAAACTGATGAGTTACTTGTTCTTTTGTTAAACTTATTAATTTTTCACTACTCTTCTTTTAAAAGAGAAAAATTATCTGCATTTGCACACCTAAGTGAGTAAGCAATCCATGTTCTACTGAAATAGCAAGAATATCACCTGTATGTTACTCCCAAAATCCCTTCCCACTATCCAAATGGCTCTACCCACACATATACAAAGAATCCACCTGTAGCAGGTCAGATTAAACATCTTGTCAATAAGAGAGCTTTTCAGATTGTCAGGCAATGAAAGTTAAATCTCTAAAAATATTGGCATTATGTTGTTGAAGATTGGTTGCCAATCTTCAAATACTGTTCTCTGATACTTACATGTATGCCCATTGCACTTTTCCCTTTTAGAGAAATATTATACAATATAAATCAACAGATGTAGGGTTCTGTAGATTTACCATTCTCAACATTCCAGATAGTTTTTCTATCCTGATTTCATTGAGCATTCAATAGTCTGGGATCTTTAAGATACAGAGATGGTGTGTTTGGACTTTCAAAAACAGGAGACTGTTGGAGAATGCTGTTGGAGAGGAAGTCTTATGTTTCTTGGGGATGGGGGAGAATCCCATTCCAGAGAGCAAGCATTGCTACAGAGAAGACACACTTTCTGGTTCCTGAAAGATGACCCTGTTTAATTGAGGGGGCCTACTCTGCCATGTGATACCAGAAGGGTGGAGACTGTGGGAGACAGTTCCTCAAATACCTGGGTCCTCAAAAACTAATCACTCTCTCAATAGACTTGTCACCTCTTTACATCATTCCCATTTCCAGGTTCCTTACTCATCAAACATCTAATCCCACCTTTAGAAATAAATAAATAGTAAGACAAATACATAAAGCAGAAAAAGTGAAAATAAGTATATTCATAGGTTAAACTGTCCCGAGGATTCTTCTATTTAGGCTAGCATAACTAAGATTACAAAAGCTATGAGTGGTGCAAAGATTCATGGAAAGACACATGCTCAGCATTACAAGACAAAGTAGAAAGACATTCACATGGATTAGAGAACAAATGAAAGTATACGATATCATCAAGAGAGTAAAACAATTAGAATGGAAATGGGCTGGTCACATAGCAAGAAGAACTGATGGCAGGTGGAGCAAGGCAGTCATAGAATGGATCCCACGACATAAAAAGCATCCACAAGAGAGACCTAAAATAAAATGGATCAACAACATCAGCAAGTATTGTGGGCCCAATTGGAAAAAGAAAGCTTAGGACCATATTGGTTGGAAACATGTGGAAGAGGCCTTCAACCTGCAGTGGATAGACAATGGTTAAGATTATGTTGATTGACGATCATGATCATGATCTAAGATTACAAAAACACGACAATATGTTTTATAAAAGTAGTCTATTAAATTTGCCTAAATTATCATATGCGCAAGGTGTAAGCAATGGCAGTTCTGTTGCCCAGAAAGTACACTTGACTACCCTGTCTTGGTAACAGCAGACTTGGAGGGCTGAGACTCACCCAAATGGCTTTGTGCTTAATACAAGACTACAACTTACATTCTTCCAATTTTAGCTCAGTGCCTTAAGCACTACACTAAGCCTTCTTTAAAACATTCTGAGCCATATAAATATATAATTAAATAATACAATAGTCAAATCGCAATATCATAGCAGTGGTGGGATTCAGCCAGTTCGCACCTATTTGGGAGATCCAGTTCTTAACTTTCTAAGAGGTTCAGAGAACCGGTTGTTGGAAGAAATCTTCTTTTGGTTTTTTTCCGCTTTACAGGGCTAATCCTGTAAGGAAGGCAGGAAGGAAACATTCTGGTGTTGTTTCTAGCTTAATCTTTATTGCCTTACAGAAACTGCCTCTCTTATTACATTGTAACAGCTAAGGCAAAGTGTCCATTGACCTGAGTAATGTTGAGTTGGCCATGCCCACATGGTTACATGACCACTAAGCCCCGCCTACCCAGCTGGTCATTAGGGCAGAGAACCAGTTGTTAAATTATTTGAATCCCACCACTGCATCATAGTAATATGTTTGTGAGCATATAGGTTCTCCCTGCTGAGCTCCCCAAACCTAGTAAAACTACAGAACAGCATCTTCTACGTTTTTGAGAAGCAGTAGTGGAACCCAACTTTGCTCTTGTGCATCACACAATCACTAGCACTCCAGAGTAAATTGCACAAAATCCTACTTGGAATTGTTTCGGAATATGGCACCGCAGGGGAGAAAAAAACCCAAACATAAATAAACCAAGCAACACTGCAGGAAAAAACATGAAAAACATTGGACACTTTGTAGACAAACTGTGGTATTCAGGTTTTCTTGAAACTTAGATGTCGGACTTCAACACTTCAGGTGACCCTGAAATACAAAGTCACATTTATTAAGTGGTCCTGAAGAACACAACAGCTATGGAACCATCATTGTGCATTTACAACTGTGGATAAGTGAGATCAATTTCAGAGGCTGTCAGCCAGAATGTATTACTTCCAGCAAGTTCATTTAACATTAAAAAGGAAAATGAGGAGGTAGGAAAATAACTGTGAAAGAAATTTAATGTAGCCTTTTAGGATTGGTAAAGTCCTCCTGAGTGCAGTACCACAGCTGCATAAAAAATGAACATGTCGGAAACATAGCTTTTGCTTTCTTGTTCTGAATTCTCAATGCATTTTTATGGCAATGGAAGGGGAGAGAAAGCAATTGAAGGCATATTGACCTACAACAAGGAATGAGTTTAATAAATAAATATGATAGAAATTAACAGCAAAAATAGGTAACAAGCATGCTTCAATGAAGAAAACTTGGCAACTTTCCTTCCAAACATTCATATCTAGGCAAGTCATGCCAGGCTTCAGCGGTAAGAAAATAAGAAGCAAGATGTAAAGTGAAAAACTAGATTTTTTTCCCGATTTGCAAATAAGTTACATGTTTTAGGGCTTTTATAATAGCAGCCTATCCTATGATGAATTGAAATGCTTCAAGGGAACTTCTGCCACTTCCATTTACTGGAATACTAATTATAGCACTGATGATGATACCTAGTTTGGGTTATGAAACATCTGCAAGAAAACAAGCAATGTCAGAGAGCACCAAGGACCCCTCATTTCAACCCTGAGCTACAAATATTCTCCCTTATTGATAATACTAATAATATTTTCACATTTGAGTTATGTAATCAAAGCTGCAGCACTACAACTATAGAAAACAAAATAGAATAATTATTAATTATTAATTAATTATTTCTAGATTCTCAAATCTCTTTTGGAGACCCTGCCTGCTCCTTTTGCTGTGCATCATACAATGTTGTCAATATCCTTTTTGCTACTATCTTAGTGAAAATCTTGTAGATGACCGAAAGAAGACTTATTGGGCAATAGTACTTTAATAATCTTGGACCCCTTTCTTGTGTAAGCAATTTTCCATACATTGGGTATTTTTTCTTCTCTGAGGCATCTCGAGTATAGTTTTGCTAGTATCTTGTGTAAACTGTGACCCCCAATTCTCGGCATTTCAGCCGTAGAACAGTCATTTCCTGAAGCTTTATAACATCAGTCTTTGGCACCATATCTTTGCTTTTGCTGTGTTCTTTGTTTATTTTTCTCCCATTTTTTTAAAACAAGTCTTTGCCCAATATATGAAACTTTTACTTATCAATCAATTTTGGCTGCTCCCATATAAGATCCTCTTTCAGAACTGCAGCTTTCAATTACAATTCTAGATGCTGATTCTCTTTTAAAGTTCTACAATGCTGAGAGCCTAGATGTTCATGAACCTGTCTATTCCCAATGACGTCTACCTGCTCAATAACATTAAGCAGGATAGACTCATTCCAGCTTCTGCAGTCCTAGGTTGAATTGGTATATCTTCAGTTGGAATTGTTAGTCTTCAGTTGGAATTGACAATCATGACCTTGATGATTAAGAATCTCCATTGGAATTATTTGCTTCTAAGGTTCAGCCATAAGTAAGCTAGAAAAAAATTTGAATTAGATTGATGGTCTCAAGAGTGTCTTTCTTTGAGTTGCTACCCTAGCAACTACATGACCTTCAAGACAAATCTCCATCATATTTCAATATTATGACAGAAATATAGGGCATGAAGAAGAAAGCCTATCAGATATCCAATCCTAGCTATGTGCTTCATGAAGTCAAGAAAGTTCTAAGATGCAGATACCCTTTGTGCAACATATTCTAACAGATATCAGAATGCATAAGTCAGTGGTCTTTATTGTCATCCCTTTTTTGTTTTATTAATGATAACACTGATTCCCTCAGCACAATGAATTACAGGAAACAAGGCAACAATTCCATCATCAGCCAAGGAATTTGAAGGTTGTTGTCAACAGCATGTTGTGCTTCTGGTTCTTATTCACTTCTAAGGCAGAAATGTGTCTCCAGCAATCTTTAGATAATATTAGGAATACTTGTTTATAATAAGTGAAAGAGACATAGAGTGACCCCATGATGACCACCAAAATGTTTTAATCTGCTCCTATGCTAATGTCTTAAAATATCTGATGCAATGAAGTTTGTGTTGTGGTCCACCAGCAGCCAGAAGAGCTGGCAGCAGATTCGGACAGTAAGGAGGTTGGGGAGGAATATGGGCCAGTCTTGGGAGTCTGGGGAAGACTCTAATGAATGCTCTATGTCGGAGGCAGAGAGGGGGCCAGAGCTGTATGTCAGTTATCAGCTGCCTTGAGAGTCAGATATCAGTGAGGCAGATGAACAGCTGAAGCCTGTTCCAAGTGTGCACATGCGCAGAGTTGCCAGACAAAGAGAACAGCTAAAGGAGTTGACTTGGGAAGAAGGCCACAGGTGGTTGATGAATAGCCTCTCCCAGAGGAAATAAAAGAGGAGCAAAAAGGGGAGTGGAGTTTGCAGGGGACAATTAGTTCACTTAATTGGCTCTTGACTCTCTGAGATGCCTTGCCAAGTTTTGCAGATATCTGCCTGACAGCTCTCTATGCCAGATAAGGTCTATGATTGTAAATCCTCCCTTGAAAGACTTTGCTGGATGTGAATGAGCAGAATTCACAGTAAATTAATAAAAGGGTTTTTTTGTCAGGACCAGGAGTTTGTTTCATGCCCATTCATATCTGAATGAATTGCATTTCTTTGTCATTATTCCAAAGAGAATATATTTAACTTTGCTAGAGGTAAATCCTTTCAGAATACTCTATGACAAGTACTTACAGTGCATACACATTTGGCACTCTCAGAAAGCAATCTGATTTGACCATCTCAAAGTGCTTTGAATGAAATATTTCTTTCTTTTAACATGTATTCAACACTTTCTTATGTGTAAGCAACAATGTACAACCTTAAAAACCAATTGCATAATCTAAATCAATGGAAATTAAATAACCACAAAGTTTAAGTAATCATTCATACCAAATTGAATGTGTGTGTGTGTGTGTGTGTGTGTGTGTGTGTGTGTGTGTGTGTGTAATGTATGCATGCATTTTAGGCTTGAGGATAGAAGGCTTGTAGCCAGTCTAATTTTGTGATGCAGCAAATAGAAGGTCTATCTCCTCTTCACCTTTATTATTATATTCCATTCTTTTTTCTCTCACCCTCTAGATGTGGGCAACACCAATCCTAAGAGAGGATCATATGGGCGAAGATCCTTCTCCTGGTCTGACTGTAAGTTACTCACTTGAGAAGGAAGCAGAAATATCAAAGTAAAGGAGGAGAGGGCTAAGATATCCAAAATCTGGAAGGAGAACTACTATGAGACTGCCATTCATATGCCAATTCATGTGTTTCTACATGTTGAGCATTATTTATTTATTTAAAACATTTGTATAGCCTCCCATTTTAGGTTGAATCTGGGCAGCTCCCAATCAATAATTAAAACAATATCAATAAGGAACTGCATAATAGATAACTTTTTGTCTCATGTGTGTGTGAGAGAGAGAGAGAGAAAGAGACAGATAATATTAGTTTTATCTATATAGCAATCTTTAATAAAATTATTTTAAAAAAGAAAAACAAAAGGAAGATGGCAGGAAGAGAAAGAATTTTTTTTTAAAAAAATGAAGCTATAAGTATATCTATCTCACAAATATATATTGCATTAATGCAGTTCCAATTTATTAGACATATTTCTAATATAGATTGATGAGAATTAAAATTTTGAAATATGTAGGCTTGCTGGTTAAACTTAAATTAAATTTCCCTAATTTATACTATTCTTACAAAACAAAAAGTCTAAATAAGTTATGAAGAGGTATTATTCCTTTAATGGTTGCCCTAGGTTCTACCATAATTTATAGAGGGCACATGTTTTTCTGTTGTTTTCTCTTATTTTCTCTTTGATGGTCTACCTGATCCGGCTTTTTTAAAGAAGAAAAGAAATCAGCATTGACCCTAAGGACAGAGACTGGTAAACAGACAGCAGTCTGAACCGGCAAAATCTCATACAATCATAGAAGTGCTTATAAAAGTTTGAGAGATATAATCTACCTTATAATAATAATATTCATTCATTGTAAAGTCCTTTTCCAACATTTATTTTTGAAGGATTCTTTAAACCATAGCTGCTTCTAGCTGCTTTGCGATACTGTATAATCTGTATAATCTGTCAAATTTTATTTTACTGTGGTCAGTTCACTTCAGGCACAAATTGACAATCTATTAATAAGTAGATTTTGTTTTTATACGGAACACTGATAGAACAGAAAAGCCTGTTCTATGCTTTAATTGTTGGAAAGCTTTGTATTTTCTAGAATATGGGGAAGCAATGGGCTTTTGTTATTTTCTAGATCTGGCCTATTTAAAACTTCATCTACAGTATAATAGCGATAGTGGCGAACATCTATAGCTTGAATGGAGGTTTGTTCTCCACTTACCTTCAAAATGGACTTTTGAAAATACTGCTCAGTCACAGAGAAATGTAGATCAATGAACTAAAGCATTCAGAATCTTTTTAAACTAAAATGTAACAATTAAAGTAATCCAGGCTTTTAGGACTATATTGATGTTTTTAGAAACTCCAAAGAACTTTGACTATTGAGTGATATAGAACTATTGAACAACAGATCAATGTTAGTAAAACTATACATTGATAATCTAAATGGGGCTGAAAATGTTTGCAAACCAACGTATTGAGATTGGAAGAGACTCACTTATATTCCAATAGAAGAGAATATCTGTAACTCAAGGTTGAACTGTGATGTGGAATCTTAGGCACTCTCTGATCTACAAGCAAACAACCAAGCCCAGAGAGAGAGACTAGGGCTCCATAGACTAACCTATTCTTGAATTTGATTGTTAACTGGTTCTAGTAGTTAAATGGTTCTTAGTGGGATTGGTAATTAGGACAGTTTTCTATGTCAAGGCAGAAGTCTTTGTCACATGCTGTTGTACAAGCTAATTAAAACAAGCTTTGCAAAATTGGAGCACTTTTATAAACTGATTACAACAGTAATCATAAGGTTAATTTGAAATACTTTGGCAATGGAGTGCTCTGATAATTCCAACACCCCGCTGGCAACAGATGTTCAGTGCATTTAGTGACTGATAATCAGATAGAATTGCTAAAGATCCTTGATGCCGCCTGAACTTCCTTCTGCTAGGCTCCTATTGAAGCCTATGAAAATATCAAGCAAACCATTTCAGAGTCCAGGGCACAACTTGTAGATGGGAAAGTGCCACACATTGATCAATATAATTGTGAGCCACAAAGGAATACTTGGATGTTGATTAGCTGTTCAGCAGCTAGAAGGGCAGCAGGAATGCTGGAACTGATATTGATTAGGCCTGATATTGATTAGGCTCCACTATGTGTCTCTCAGAGCAGTGGCAGATCCTTCTTGGCAGAGACAACATTTGGGACAGAGGTGGTATTCAGCAGGTTCTGGACAGTTCTGAAGAAGTGGTAGCAGAAATTTTGAGTAGTTCACAGAACTGGTAAATGCCACCTCTAACTGGCCCCACCCCCATCTATTCTCTGCCTCCCGAGTCCCAGCTGATCAGGAGGGAATTGGGATTTTACAGTATCCTTCCTCTGGAGTGTGGAGGGAATGGAGATCTTACAGTATCCTTCTCCCGCCATACCCACCAAGCCACACCCACAGAACCAGTAGTAAAAATTTTGAATCCCACCACTGATTGTGGTCAATTGAGGGATTTTTTTTCTACAATGCTGTGGGACCACATATGGCCTGAAGGGCATTTCTTATGCAGGCCTCACCTACAGAATGAAAGCATCCAACTTCAGTTTTACTCTTCCAGCCAAAAGTCTTGTCTATAACCTTGGAAACGAAAACAAAAACAAAAAAAATCCAATGATTGGCTAACATTTTATTTCAGTCTACATTGTATGAGATTTGGAGAGTTGTTCTCGAAATGCGATAAATCAGATTATTTTTAAAAAAACTCTAGATTTTAAGTCTTGCAATACTGTAACTATAATTATCTAAGAGGGATTCTTAGTTTACCATCAACTAGCACATATTATAACAGACACTTATGCTTACTATTTATTCATTTTTGGTACCATTCATGCTGTTTTGTTTTTGCATAAACTGAGAATAAAATAGTACCATAAAACAATTCTACGTGACAATTAGAACTACCTTTCCCCAAATACGTTTGCAAATATTCTCCAAGCCACTTTGATGAGACAATTCAAGTAATTAATATGTTCCACAGTAATTAAGATACTTATCCATTTTCTTGCCTTTTATTTTCATTGCAAGTGATTTAATTTAGCAAGAAGTAGAAAAGAGGGTTCAGAGAGAAAGAATCCATTCCATTACTCCCTTCTGGGTTTTTAAAGCATAAATATAGTACATAGAGTACTGGACAGTACTATGACCAGGGAAACTACCTATGTTATGAAAGCCATTGGCATCAGTTTTCATATTGCATTAAATATAGCAGGCATTACACATTGTAGTGGTTAAGGTGTTAAGCTAGAAATGAGGACTATATTTAATATCACATCAGTAATGACATGAAAAAATAAATTAATTAATAATTATTAATATTATTAACATTCATTATTTGGGGATAGCTGCCCCTTGAAGGTAGCACAAAGCTACTTCCAGGTAAGAGGAAACAGATACACAATTTGGAGTGTGAGCCACTTTTCTCACTTCAGAATGTTTCAAGAATTTTAGCTCCACTCACTTTCATTCAAGATCAAGATGGTTGCTTCCCTGCTGCTGTTAGGGAAAACAAGCGGGGATGAAGAGGAGAAGAAAGGAAAGGCTGAGCTGCTGTAGATGAGAAAATGCTGCTTGAATTACATATTGCAGTTTGACCAGCCTGTCAGGTTCTGAACAGCAAAAGAACGGGATTGATCAAGTGGCTAAAAAGTGAGATAGTTACTTATAAGTAATTCAGAACCTTATCAGATAATGAATATTAAATTCAAGCGCTACATGGGCAATTTCACATTCAGGGGAAGATAACGTAGATTTATGCTTGCACACAACAATGACTTTTGAATATTCATAGACTTACACCTGGACATTATCTGACAGTCATGCATATTCATGACTGCATCATCTAGAGAGAGAGAGAAATGAAGGCATAAGAAATGCAGGACTCCCAAGAGTGTAGACACAGAGATATTCTATCCCTTTAAAAGAAAAGAGTTTGATTTCTGTCAGCAAACCCAGAGAATCTGCTGGTGTAAGGAGTCTAAAGGACAGTGGAGCAGCAGGATGTGTCCTGCAGCCTAATGGAATGGGGTGGAGCAATATCTTTGGGCTTAAAACCATGGTTAAGCAGATCTAGTACAAGCCAGGAATGAGGAAGAAGTCTCCAAAGGAGCATAACATGAGAAACAGCACAACCAAGCTTGAGAAAGTAGAGTGGAGCCAGATTTCTTCTCTGAAACTAGCACTTAAACTTAATATCCATATTATGAGTTTCTTTCTTGATACCAGGGGCCAAAGCATAACTATACTCCTATAACTATATAGCCTTGGTATAACTATATAGCCTTAGTAACAAGGCGAAGAGCCAGTTTGGTGTAGCTGTTAAAGGCATCAGATTAGAAACCAGGACTTTAAGTTCTAGTTCCACCTAGACACAAAGCTAACTGGGTGACCTTGGACCAATCATTCCCTCTCAGCCTTAGGAAGAAAACAATGGAAAACCACCTCTGAAAAATGTGGCCAAGGAAATTGCAGGCAGTCAATAAGGCATCAAGACCAACTCAAAAGCGCAACAGGTAGGGACCTGTACCTCTAAAGGACAGAGGGCTCCATAAACTAGGTACTACCTCATAACCTGAGGAACTTCATAAAGGTTTTCAACAAGTCACAAGTTGGGGGCGGGAGGGGGGGAGTAGGAGGAAATATTTTTTAACAGTGTACACCAACAGCAATCCCAGGCCAATAAAATGGCCTCTGTGAGCAATCTTGTGATCTGAGCCTGTAAATCACTCTGCTCTGGTTCATAATTTATTAAGGCCATAATTTATTAAGGCCAGTTATCATATTTTGTTCAAAAGAATCCAGTAACATGGCAGCTTACCTTTTTTTAGGAATTATCTACTGTTGGGTGTGTCAAAAACAAATCGCTGAAGACATGTCAATTTATATTCAGTCACGCACGCTATCCTGCTTGCGTGACTTTGAACCAAAAGGACTGGAGAGGTAAAACAGAAAAAAAGGGAGAGAGGGAAGAGGGAAGAGGAAAAGGAAGATGTAACATAGCCTAAGGTTATGCGGAAAAGTGAGTATTCTGAACCATCCAATAGCTGTTTCTGGGGGGCTTCAGTTAAACCATTTGATTTAAATTCATTCCGGCAGCTGAAAAATGATATGACCATGTTGAAATACCAGTGAGCCAAAGGGTATCGCCTCTTGCTGTCTCTCCAAATTATATCTGGTTAGCAGACAGGTTTCTTTTAAGACACCTGAACTATAAAAGGAAAAGGAAAGTCACGTTTCTCTTTTGTCTAAATTAGACAAACAGACAATATGTAACTGCCTTTCATTTATCTGCCATAGATTTTATTACTGTTAGGTAGTAGCTGTACCAAGATTATTTGGCATGTAGGAGATTTAATCCTTTCTGTGGAAATGAAGCTCTCATCTTCTAAAGAATTGCTATTACTTTACAGCTTGCTTGCTTCCTTATTCAATGTATATAGCAACCCCAATCCTGATCCCTGGGAATATGCTTGCATCTTAAAAGCCTTCTGAAAAGCCAGCAGGATGGGCTTTCTCCTTTCTGGAGTAGGATCCAAAAGAGAATTTCAAATTTCAAATGGGGCTAAACATCCAATCAATTTTGTAGCAAAGTTTCATATCATGGTAGTCGGCAGTGTCTATTTTGCTCTGATGTCTCAGTTAGCCCCTCTGAGGTTCCCACTATGGGCTCCCCTCTCTTCTTTTGAAACTGTTTATGATTCAGGTTTTGTCCCACACAGAAGCAAGGAAAACTGGGTAGGGACCCTGTTAGGAAAACCAAGATACAATACTTAAGGTAAACTGTACCAAACTTGATTGCAGAAAATACAACTTCAGCAAAAGAGTGGTCAATACCTGGAATGTGTTACCTGACTCAGTGATTTCTTCCCCAAACCCCCACAACTTTAACTTTAGACTGTCTATTGTCAACCTCACCCCATTCCTAAGAGGTTTGTAAGGGGCGTGCATAAGCACACCAACGTCCCTGTCCTAACAACCCCATTTATTTGTACCTATTTCAAGTATTCATAATCTTGTATGTACTTATATCTATTATCTTATACACACTTGACAAAACAAACAAACAAATAAATAAATAAATAAAAATAATTTAGAAAAGGATTCTCAAAAAAAAATAGATTACTGCAGCCAACAAAGCTTGGCTATCTGCCACAGACTTAATGTTCAAGTGCCAATATAAACTCTTTGCAATTAGAGAGATGTTTTTCAAAATGAAATTCAAAACAGTCTTTGCACTTCTCTGCTAGGCTGTCGGCAGTTGGAACATTCTAGATGAATGGTAGAATTAATCCATCCTTAAATTTTTAATAACCAAATAAGAACTAATTTCTAAAATGGCACATCTTTTTATCTGGTTATACCCGAGAATCTATTTGTTACTTTCAAATAACAAATATGTTGCCCAGAGTTGTTTTTCAAATAAAAGGCAGCCAATTTGCAATGTGATAAAAGTAATTTTGGACAGTAGCACTCTCGAAAAAAAGCTGAAATACACTGAGTATAATATAAACTCAGGTTTATATATATTTATTATATATAAGCTGATTCCTTTTGTATGTTCAGCGTAACATCTTTTTTCCATGTTATTCTTGTAGCCTTTTATTTTTAAATCTACTTTCAAATCAGTCTTGACCTTATCAAGTAAAACTTATTCCTCTTTGTAATTATCAGCTCTGCTTTCTGTGGCACCATCTTCAATTTGCCATTTTTTCCTCAGAAATTTGATTTCCACCTGCCAAAAACTGCACTTGGATACAAAATCATGGCAGTTATGTCTGACTCTAGGGCGCAGTGCTCATCTCTGTTTCTTGGCTGAGGGAACCAGCATTGCCCAAAGACAATTTCCATGGTCACGTGGCCAACATGGCTATACAACAAAGGGGCAGAGAATGCTGTTACCTATCCACCAAAATGGTACCTATTAATCTACTTGCATGTGCATGCTTTTGAACTCCTAGGAGGGAAGGAGCAGGAACAAGAGCTCACTCTGCTGTGCGACACTTGGGTCTCAAACCCAGGCTGTTAGCTTTCCAGCTGACAAGCTCAGCATCTTTAACTGCCTAAAGGTAAAGGTAAAGGTTACCTTCACACATATGTGCCAGTCATTCCTGACTCTAGGGGGTGGTGCTCACCTCTGTTCCAAACAGCCAACGCTGTCTGAAGACATCTCCGTGGTCATGTGGCCAGCATGACTAAATGTTGAAGGCACATGGAACGCTGTTACCTTTCCACTAAAGGTGGCCCCTATTTTTCTACTTGCATTTTTACATGCTTTTGAACTGCTAGGTTGGCAGTACCTGGGACAAGTAATGGGAGCTCACTCCATTATGCGGCACTAGGGATTCGAACCAACGAACTGCTGAACTTTCTGATCGACAAGCTCAGCATTTTAGCCACTGAGCCATCACGTCCCTCTTTTAACTGCCTAAATAAGTAAATATCACTAAATAAGGATATACATAATATCAGCAGTCCTCAGTTAAAAATCATAATTGGGACTGGAATTTTAACAGCTAAGTGACATGATCATAAAGTGGGAGATCATATGACTGTGCCACTTTGTGAAGCAAATTCCAGCCATTTTTAAGCAAATCCTGCTCTGTCATTAAGGACAACATCAAGCGGTCACCCATATGTGACTTCCTGCCAGCTTCCCCATTGACTTTGCTTCTGGGAAGCTGCTACAGATCACAAATGGCAATCACGTGACTGTGGGATACTGCAACATCAAGACTGCAATCTGGACACCAAGCAACTGAATCATCCTCACATGACCATGGGGATGCTGCAACCGCTGGAATTTTGAGAACTGATCATAAGTACTGCTTATTCAGCACCATTATAACTTCTAATGATCTCTGAATAAGTGATTGTTTCCTGTATATCTTACATAATACATATGCAAATATACAATTACAAAGTGTCAATTTCAAAGGAGAATTGTGCTGATTTCAACTGTTGCTGCTTCTCAGTTGCCACACAGACTGGGGAAGGAAGGGATCCACCTGTGGAATGTAGGTTCCAGACAGCAGACGAGAATTCAGTTCTGTGGGAATCCAGGCCGTTCAGCCATCTGGGATACTATGGCCCAGTCTGTTGCTAAAACAATATTGAGATAAATTAGAGTCGGTTTTGCTTCTATTCGTACCAATATGATCTATCCAATATTCGTACCAATATGATCTATCCTTCTATTGATACCAATATGATCTATCCAATAAAGTGGATACCAATCATACCAATATGATCTATCCAATATGATCTATCCAATAAAGAGACTGGAAAGTTTTATGTCTGCTGGTTTGGTTGGGTTTGTCAATTGGAACCTTGACACATAACATTGCTAGATTATACCAGTAAGGCAACATAAATGAAAAACTGGAATTTAGCATTACCAAATTGTATTATTAAACATAAGTATTTTCCTTTATGGCTCTGGAGGTATGTTGCATGAAAGTAGGTGCTTCTGTAAAAAAAAAATGCCTTAAGGACAGGAATAGGAGGGGGAAGCAAAGTTGCAGTTATATATTATTCCAATTAGTTAAATATGGATCACATAACAATATTTTAGTAGGATTTTTTCCCTCTCTTTCTCTCTCTCTAAAACACTAATAGAGTTGGCAGATATAAGGCAGAATAAGACTCCTTTTGCAGAATAAGTCTAATTATTGAGTGCCTACATGGTATCCTGTGGCAGGTGGTCGATTGTGTCATGAGAAATATTCACCAGGGTATCATACATTTGACTCATATTTCCTTTAGCAGAATAAATGTCTGCCATAGTAAACCTGGAGTGGGTATTTTTGTTGTTCCTAAGCCAGGAATTATTACAGTAATTTATTTATTTTTTTAAAAAGCAAACCAAACCTTACTATAAGTTTTCTTGTGCATAAGGGAGGGTGTATACCTTCTTCACTGTACCTCTCTGATAAAGATTGAGCTTAGCGAGTTGCTTTGAATTTAACTCTGCAAATGATACAGCACTGTTGGCATTCCATTCTGATAATTACTGACATTAAGAATGCCACGCACAAAGCTTTCCTACTGCTTTAGTTGCCACTGTAGATTTCCTACCTACCTACCCTTTTCCTTTGAAAATTTTCATTTTTCTTTAAATGAAAATATGTCTTTCTTCCTTGTTAAAGCTAGATGTCTCTCCTTGAAGGAAGAAGAGATGTTGTATGTACTACCCTCCAAGGGATATTCCCTTCCTTCATTCCTCCTTGATTTCCAGATGGTTTTCTGGGTTGGAAGAAATGTCCATCTGGGTTCAGGAAAAAAGACACTGGAAACATGTTTGGAAAGATGGTTTTTTGGAAAGATGGTTTTTTGGAAAGATGGTTTAATGGTGGTTTAATGGTGGTTTAATGGTTTAATGGTTGACATGGCTTGAGTTCCTGAGCAGAAAAGTGGTGAGATGCTGAGATAACCTGAGTTTTATACCCTCTGTTGGGCCCTACCTCTCTGTTTCTTATTCCTGTGTAAGAAATGTATCCCATTGGTTGTTAGACTCCCAGGGGGGAGTGTCTTAGCTAACTTTGTAGGCTGTCCTGAGACCCAAGCTTGTTTGAGCTGCTGGCTGATGTAATCTTCCCAGGTGCCATGTGGTGAGTTTCTGTTTTCTAGATAGGTCCTCCTGAAGGAGGTAGATTTTTGTTATGTAGAATAGACTGGCTCAGGCATTAATGGTCCATTGACAAAGATGGTGGGGATAAGTTCCTGACTCCCTTTTAGGGGAAAATATTCTGCCCTTTTAATATTTCCTAAAATATTTCATTTTCCAGTAGAGGGGTGGGTTTTAACTTCCTACATCTTGTTAACATGTAACATTTAGCAGTATCCTCATTTAGCATCTACCTCATTTACAACTATTCACAGTTACAAACAATGATGGAAAAGTAAATTTACAACCAATCCTCACATTTATGATCTTCACAGGTCTTTAAACCAAAGGTATGCCAAAATAAGATCAAAAGCACAGTTGCCATTTCACTTAGCAATAACTTTGCTTAATGACTGAGTTCTGGTTCCAATTGTTGTTGCTAAACAAGGACTACGGTACTTATATTTAGATTAATTTCTAAATACCTTTTCCAGTTTCTCAAAAAAAAACCATTCAGTCATGGAAAAGAAAGGAATATTCCTTAGTAGTAATGAACCAAGAGAGTCTCTTGACGTTGCAAATATAGACATACACGTATATTGTCCTTTGCTTGCAAATATTTGATTTCTGTCGAATATCAAGTATTCCAGGATGGAGGACAGCTTTCTCAAAGGTACTTATGAGAGATAAACCAACATCAAAGGGTAGAATGTATGACCTGAGCTAAGTTCAAATCCATAATCTCTGATATGATCAAATGAAAGAAAAATCATATATCAAATAACCAGGGAGGAGAACCTAAACTCAGTGAAAACAAGCTCTGCCCTTAGAAGTTTGGGCAACATGAAAAAGTACGTTCCTGCCACTGTCATTACTCTAGCACTGATGACATTACCTAGTTGGGTAATGAAATGTCTGCAAGAAAACAAACAAGGTCCCATTATTTCAACCCTGAGCTACAAATATTCTCCTTTAGTGGTACTCTAATTAGCAAGTTAAACATGCCTTCTCAGGAACAAGAGAAAATGCTTATCTGATTTTTAAGGTACTGCTTATAAGCACCAGTATTTTTACATCCTCCATATTTTTATTTCTTGAGAGAAATATCTTCTAAATCTACTTATTTTTTTATACTGAACTAAGAACTAGTTTCTATTTCAAACACTTGGCTTACAGATCAGATCTCTTTTCAGGCTAGACATATACTCTAGGCCAGTGTTTCCCAACCTTGGCAACTTGAAGATGTCTGGACTTCAACTCCCAGAATTCCCCAGCCAGCAAATGCTGGCTGGGGAATTCTGGGAGTTGAAGTCCAGACATCTTCAAATTGCCAAGGTTGGGAAACACTGCTCTAGGCCAAGAGTGTCAAACTTGCGGCCCTCAGGCCAGAAGTGTCGCATGCTGGCTATGCCCACCCCCATTTTAGCAAAGTGACAACAATGTGATGTGAGGAGATCCAGGAGGTGTTGTGATCTTTGTAACTCCACTTACAGGGAGCCATTGGAATACACCATTCATTTATCATGGCACTATCTTTAGTAACCTAAATTATTTCTGAATAATCCTTTCCCCACAATAACTTCACTGTGAGGTGAGGTGAGCTGAGACAGAGTGCTTGGCCCAAAGTCAGCCAGCTGGTTTACATGCCTAAAGTAGGACTAGAAGTAGAAGGCTAGCACCTTAAATCATTCCACCAAATTGGCTCTCTTCATGCTGTTTTCTTTTTTCAGATCACTCAAATTATATCAGACCAACTTCTTAACAAGTACTTTTTGTTTTTGTGTCTCAAGAGTCTTGACCCCTAGCAACTGCCATCTCCTTTTTTAAAATAATGTGAATCAAAGACTCATAGAATCACAGGGTGCCAAAGAACTCACTCCAAGGTCCAGGGTAGACAGTTTAAGGTGAAAGTTTTGGGGGTTTGAAGATGTAACAACAGAGTGAGGTATTGCATTCCGGGCATTGACCACTCTGTTCTGAAGTTGTATTTTCGGCAATCAAGTTTGGAGCTGTTTACTTTGAGTTATATCTATTGTTTGCCCATGCATTATTGCGGTTGAAGCTGAAGTAGTCATTGAAGGGTAGGACATTATAGCAAAAAATTTGGTGTACAAAGCTAAGGTCAGACTGTAGGCAGCATAGTTCTAGGTTGTCCAGGCCCAATATTTCAAGTTTAGCGGCATAAGGTATTCTATTGTGAGCAGAGGAGTGGAGTATTCTTCTTGTGAAGTACCTTTGGACTCACTCAATTGTATTAATGTCCGTTAAACATTGTGGATTCCAGACAGATGAGGTGTATTCCAGAATTGGTCTAGCAAAGGTTTTGTATGCCCTGGTTTGCAGTACAATGTTACTCAACTCTTTCAGTTGAGTCTGACCCTTGGTGATTTTCTGAGCTGGGTCTCTCCACATCTTCCAATCTTGCATTACTTCGTTGAGGTTTTCTATGCTCTGGCTGTTTTCAGCTTTGATGGTGCCAGCCACCATGCTCTTTGACAGCTTGATTTCCTTTTACCACTAACTCTTCTATAGCTTTCTCCAATGAATTCCCCCCACATGACAGGGCCAAAGTAAGTGAGATGCAGTTTCATGATTTTTCTGCAGCAGGATTAGCCTTCCTAAAATCCTAAGCTTTGTAGATTGTTATTTATCCACAGAAACCATCATGGCCATAGAATGTCCTTGCAATAAAATAGAGACCAAGCTATATAATGCATCAAACTCTTTCTAGGAAAGACAAGCTCTAAATGCTATGTCTGAAAGCTTTCATTTTAGAAGAGAAATAGATTGTGTTGTTTCTGCCTATGTTCTTATTGCTAATAGCCCTATAAAATGTGATTAAAGGAAAATTTAATATAAATATTATTATGAAAAGGGTATATATTATTTACCTGCTACATTGGTAGTGGCATGGTTATTAAAATCCTGCCCAAGTGATCTTAATAAAAGTGCAAATATTTCTCCTTAATTATGCAATCCATTAAAATACCATCAATAATAGGCTAGATGGCTTCTTACACACTGAGCAGCCATTGAGTGTTGACAAACTAATGAGTTCCAGTTATAACTCTATGCAAAAATTGTAGAAAAGAAGGCAATTTTCCTGTTTTATAGAAAGCCATGCTGTGTTGCAATGAACTGGCATTTATTAAATATATTTGTTTTACAACATAATCTTCAATGTACCAGATAGAAGAAATTGTGAAATGCAACCATAATGCACATGAATTCTAATTAACTGCTTGTTTCCCTCCCACCTCAGGAAGACTAACACAGCACTATTTCACAATTAAAAAGAAAATTAAAAATAATGGAAGGGAATTAATAATTCTTCCTTGGATAATTCTCATGTAGAAAACAGAACCCAATAAAGCAATAAAAAGAGAAGTTCATTAATAATACAGCTGTTACACTGAACCAGAAGATAGTAAGAATACAAAAAGCAACAAAGAGGAAGCCAGAAGCCTTGAAAAGTAGAGCTGCACCAATATGATTGTGTTGGCAATTTTAATATTCTATTTCCCTTCCCTAGTTTGGAGAAAAGGACACTGACAATAACCATAAGGAATGGTGTAGTTCTGTTTGTTTGTTTGTTTGTTTGTTTGTTTGGTTGGTTGGTTGGTTGGTTGGTTGGTTGGTTGGTTGGTTTGTCAAACATATACAAGATAACAGGTATAAATATAAACATGGACATGAACAAAGGAAATGAATACAAATAAATGGGACTGTAGGACAGGGACAGTAGGCACCCTGGGGCACATATGCATGCTCCCTTTACGGATCTCTTAGGACTGGGGTAAAGTCCATGGTAAATAGTTTAAGGTTGAAGCTGTGGGGGTTTGAGCATGTAACAACGGAGTCAGGTAGAGCATTCCAGGCATTGACCACTCTGTTGCTGAAGTCATATTTTCTGCAATCAAGTTTGGAGCGTTTTACCTTGAATTTGTATCTATTGTTTGCCCATATATTATTGAGGTTGAAGCTGAAGTAGTCGTTGACAGGTAGGATGTGGTTGCATACAATTTTGTGTACTATGCTTAGGTCTTAGCTTTTAGAAAGGAATTGGTAGCTGCAGTTATTTTAGAGAAGGTTAAACCTGAAGGATTGGAAATGAGCTTGGCTTGGGTACTGAGAAATTAGAAAGCTACAGAAGGAGCTGGGGGCTATAGGTGCTCTTGCTGAGGGAAAGGGCGTCTGAATTTCTGCAGTTTATTTGCAAGCAATTGTTAGGCAGGTTTCCTCATAGATTTCACTAAAAAGTCTCAGCAGCTTCTTGCTTGTTCGCACAGACAAGCTAATACTAGAATGAAACCTTAAGTGAAAAAAGTGGCCACCAAACAAAAGTCTGAACGCACTAGTGAACACATGGCAGACAATGGTGTCCTTTTAGACTCTCCACCAAGAATGAGTCGATGCAAAGTGACTGAACTCCAAAGCCAACAAGAACGGATCTGATGGGAATGTCCCCAACCTCTAGATCATGTTGCCATTGTTCCAAATTAAAACCCAAGTCTAATTTGTGGTTCGTGGAGTGAGCTTGACTAAATAAAACTTGAGTCATGAAGGCTATGGACAGCCAAATTGCCTCTGAGATCATGTCAAGAATAACAGGTTAAAGTCTCCTGAATTCCCCCACCATAGGGAATTCCACTAATAATGTAGCTCCAATAAAGAAGTTGCTGGAAATCTGACAGGCTGGTACATAAGTAATGATCTCTTCTGATCCCTGCAGAATTCTCAGATACTGAGAACCCTTCCAAAATAGTGGATGGTACCACATAGCTTCTATATAGGAAGACTGTACACTGGGTTAGCTGGTTATCTTAGGAAAAATTATCTTGAGAAAAGGTAAGTGAAGCAAAGCATGATGGCGGGAGGATGCTCAAGACCCGAGGGACCCAGAGAGATGGGAGATAGGCCGAGGGATCCAGAGAGGTGCGATGATAGGGGTAGATAGGTGAGGGATAGATAGGGGTAGGTGAGTGGGTGAAGCTGTAGGGTGGGTGAGAAACTGTGCCTCAGGGAGTGGGGGATGCTCTGGGAGCTCACAGCATGGCATATGTCAGCTGTGGAGGTGCTATAATTTGTCCCTTGGTTTCCACTAGGTCTCCCAGGGTCTTCCCATCACTTAGGGACTCCATGCTTCACTTAACAACTAGTGCAATTCTTAACAATCACAAGGGGAAAAGCCAGGATTGTGGTCATTAAGTGAGGTGGTCATATTGATGTCTCGCTCAATGACAACCATGACTTAAAATCATAATTCTAGTCTCAATGGTGGTCATTGGTCAAGGACTGTCTGGGTATTATGACACTTTAGGTTTTAGGGAAGAACTCCATACAAATGGAGGCCAACACAAGCTAACTAACTTGCAGTGTGATTTCACATTGTTGTAAATGATTTACCTGTATCCATAAAGTCATGGGAACATAAAGTGGAAAAAGTTATCAAAAATGAGAAGGTGAAAATCTTGTGGGACTTTCAAATACAAACAGATCATCATTTGGAACACAACATGCCCGATATCACAGTTGTCAAAAACAGAAACATACAATTTATTGGTATCCTGGTACCAGATGCCAGAGTCGAAGTAAAAAAACTAGAAAAAATCATGAAATATCGCAACCTGGCCATCAAAATTACACAATTATGGATGAAACATGTAACAGTGATATCCATTATCATCAGGGCATTTGGTACCATCTCCAAGAATTTTATAAGATACATCAACAAATTGCAGCTTCCTGCAATAACACCAGCGGAACTGGAAAAAAATGTGCTACTAAGCTTACATCCTTATAAGAAAGAGTAATATTAATAGAAATAGGGTGCAGTTCTAGAACATTTGGAGCACCACTTGAATACCATTAGCATCAACAAAAATTGCCATCAATCAATTACAAAAGCTTTACTTAAATCAATAAAACCCTCCTGCAATGATACTTTTAATATTATTTCAGAACATTTGCCTATCCCAGGTCCTTGGGAAGAACTCAATAAGTGGACAAAATGCCAAATCCAGTCTAAACATTGTCTGACTGGGCAACCAATCTTCATAATAAATAACAGAAAAGTATCCCAGCTTTCTCATTTCTGGTGCCTTCCAAATACTTTAGCCCTATGAATCTATGTGTGGACTACATCTCTCAAAATTACTAAGCGTCATGGCCAATTTGAAATACGATAGCTTGAAATTCTGATAATAGGAACACTGACACATCTGGAATGATGAGGTTTAGGAATTCAGCTTGCACTTTATCTAATAATTGTTAATTAAACTTGCCTACCTTGGGATATCTGGGCTAAAGATCATCATGTTAAAAGTGCAGAGTAACTAATAGCTAAAAACCAGCATTTATTAATTTCCAGCCAAAGCAATGCAAATATGTTTTTCAATGCCCAGGTAATCACATCATCACCAATGCAAGATAGGAGACACATATCATGTTTCATTTTTAATTATATTACCCTAACTGGCATGCTTCGGTGTTTATTTACTTTACTGATAAAACTTAATTTTACATAATTGGCATAGCATCTTAATTTTAAATACAGGAATTGATTTGAGGATTAAATGGAATATGATAACAGCCTAATTAAAAAGATGTAGCTGGAGTCCTCATCCAGCTAAGTGGATTTCATGATTGTGGCTGATTGCACCAGTCAGGATATAAATCATACAGATTTGCATGTTTGCAATTGGGCTCCTTCCTTTCATTTTAGAATAAATGTGCCTTGGAGTCCCTTAACGTTCTACCTATGCATGCAGGGTGCAACATCTTTTTTTCTTACTGTTCTCCACTAAATCAACCACCTGCCTTTCACAAAGTGGCCCCATTACACAGGCAATTCAAAACCTGAAATGGAAATGTAGATAAGATCACACGAAAATTAATTCACAATGCCTTTTCAGATAAGTGATGCAATTAGCTGCCCATTTCTTCAATTCCAAAGCATAACAATGGGGCCAGAGGCCCAAACACCACCTTTCCTTTGGCAGCATATAAATTTTTGGCCAGTCCAAGAATCTTTGACTTATCTGCCAAACAAATCCTGAAGACTTATTTTGGATCTTAGGATGGGAGTTCCCAATTTCCCTAAAACCAAGGACCATTCTTGAAATATTCTGCCATATTGAGTAGTACTTTCCAACAATGAATAGGGCTGGGATCAATTTTTTGAAGAGGTCTTCTTCCCTCTCCTCCCCCCAAAAAAGTCCAAACACAAAAAAGGGCTGGGCATTTGGATCCTGATTCCTGAGGGAACTGGGGAGTGCAGAAGAGATGTGAGTGGACTGTATGTGACTTCTGAGCTGCATTTTTATACCCCTGTCCTTAGACCACAGTCAATTCACAGAGAACATCAGCTAGTATTACTGGGCTTCATTAGTGCCCCATATCAATTGATCAACTATTTTAGAATATACAGTATTCATCATATTTCTATAATAGTTAGCCATTATGACATCACCTTCTAAGAATATTTATCTGTTACTACTGTGGAATCCTGTGAATCTGTGGCACATGTAGAACTGATTATACTGTGCATATAAAGACAGAACAACTAGATGAAACCAGAAATGGTTTCATCTTCATGATACAAAAAGACTTTTAAAAGTGTTGAGCATAGCATTAAGCCATTTATGTTTTGCCACACACAATGATATGTCCTAGGAGAAGACAGAGAAACTGGTCTAAAAGCATTGGTCTTTAAAATTGCTTTCCCATATTTTATCAATGGTTAGATGGGGGAAAAGGGAAGTTGGAAATGAGGGAAGAAGACTAAAAAGAGTGCAAAATATGTTAAGATAGAGGTATAAACAAGATGATAATTGTTAATATTATGATGAGGAAGATAATTATGATACAATGTTAGTATTGTATTTTTATTAGAAGGTATGTTAAAAGGAAAATGAATAGGTTAATAATGTTCAATTACTTAATATATTGCAATTTTAAGATTAGAGAATTAATATTAATGTGAATGATGTAAATGCTAAAAGCTGTTGCGCAGAGATATTTGTACCCAGATAACACACTGTTCAAGGAAAGATGAAATGTTTATATTTGAAAAATAAAAAATAAATTTTTTTTAAAAAAGTTTAAAGTTAGAAAAAATAATAATAAAATTGCTTTCCCATCATCAGCAATCCTCCATCCAAATGTTCCTGAAAGTTCCTAGCCAAAAAGAATGGCTGTTGTTGATGGCTGTTGTGGTTCATTGCCCCGCAGTGTGGGGTTCTCCCATTTTCAGTTCATCCTGTAATCCTCACAAACTGATCCAAGGAGGAAACTGGCTGGAGTTGTGACTTTTAGAAACCTGTTCATTAGGTGTGCTCAACCTAGCAAATATGACAAGCTGAGAAAGTTAAGTTCATTTAGTAAAATGATGAGAAAGAAATAGCTTTCAATGCATTGCAACAATATTAGACCATTATACAGGATTTGTGCAGAATAATCCCCCCCCCTTTTTTTTTGCAAGAGCTATGTTTTCTTCAGCTGCCAATTTCAGAAGCATCTTCTCCTCCTCTTCCACATAGATTGGTTAGATTGGCCAGCTTAATTCAGGCTTCCCCCAGCTTCTAAGCAGAGTTGAATCCTCTCTTCACTTTTGAGATCATCAGCAATGGTGAAGAACTCTCATTCCTTCAATTTATAGGTTTTCTGGTTTTGATCATGACACTACAAAGGACAGCAAACATTATTAGGTGTTTATATAAATTACAAAAGAAATAACCAAAAGGAGCCTCTGAGACACCCCATGTTTTCAGGATGAGAGAAACCAATAATTTCATCATTTAAATTAAGAAGTCTTATCTTTTAACACCAAAGCCTGCTTAGGAAGCCATACATCCTACCCCAAAGAAAGAACTAGACAACAGCTAAACAAACCATCCAGTAATTCTGCACAATTGGGTTTAGGCTGAAAATGGGTAGCTTAGAGCAGCAGTTCTCAAAGAACAGCCTGAGACCTTTTCGGGGGATCTGCAAAAGCAAATAAATATATTAGCATTTCTAAGTTTTAATTTCTGAAATAGTAAATATTGATATATGCCATCCACATAAACTAAGTATCTTTGGAATCCTCACTCATTTTTATGAATCTAAAGAGATTCTCAGAATGTTTGCAAATCAGTATCTTAGACAAACTTTTCCCATGACAGCTTTATACTCCCAATAACTGGAAATTTATTCCTCCACTTTTTAAAATCCACTCCACTGCATTGTTAAAAAAAAGTAATTAATTACTAAAACCATATAAACAGACACATGCTACTCAGTTAAGAGGAAGGAAGGCCAGAAATGAACCTAGTTAACAATCTCATTAAATACAATGATTCCACCATGGCATTTGCATACTGGAAGATATTTTATATGGACCAGAATTATTATTTTATTTTATTTTGCTTTTTTTCCTCCCGTTCCTTTGTCTTATTTTGGAGGATGGGGGGGGGGGAGTGTTATCTTCATTAACTCATTGTATTACTTCTGACAGTAGTTTTGTGATTATCTTCATATCCCACCTAAGCCAAATAACTTTGGGTCACAAACAAGTGGGGATTGACTGATTCTGCAAAGTACCTGAGGGCAGGACAAGAAGTAATGGGTGGAAGCTACAGTAGTTAAAGAAAGATCCAGCCTAGACAGTGAGAACTATTAATCAGTGGAATAGCTTGCCTCCCGGAGCTGTAGATGCTCCGTCATTGGAGATTTTCAAAAATAGATTGAACAGCCATTTAACCAAGATAGTATAAGGCCTCCTGCCTTGAGCAAGACCTCTAAGATCCCTTCCAGCTGTATGAGTCTGTGTTCTTTATTCTAAATATAACTATCCATTTTAGCTCACATCTTGATCCAGGGCAGTAACAGCCTTGATTTCTCTGCTATAGCGCTCCTTTTAGCATTGAACATGGAGTGGTAAACTGAATTGCAAACAAAAATAAAAGGGACATGCTTGGCTGTAATAAGGAAAAGAGAGGTCTGGTTCTTGAAACTTTAGATAAATCCAGACCCAAAGCCATGCATTTTCAAATTCTGAAACTGACCATTCCTCACTCTAAATAGATCCTAGGCAGAATATTTCATCTGCAAAGATATTCATGCACTTGTTCTGACCTAAATTTTCCCAGCAGCACAAAGCCAAATCCTCATCCCGATAAACACCTTTTATTTAATTTACAGTGAATTCCTCTCCAGCAAAGTCCACACTGTCAAACACTTATTTTTTAACTAGCTGGGTAAGAAAGGTCTGCAAGAAAAAACAACCAATTTCAAAGATTGAAATTAAATACCACAAATGCTTTATGTGATAGTTGCAGGTTGCAGAGGTTTCCAAATTTCAAGTTCAAAGTTCCCCAGAATAATGTGGGGTACAGCTGCATAAAGATTGTAGAAAGTCAGCACAATGTAGTGGTTAAAGTGTTGGACTAGAACTGGAGAAATCTAGTTTCATGTTCAATAACGGAAATTCACTGCCTGACTCAGTGAGAAGAAAATGCATCATTGCTTGGCCACGCAGAAGAAACTGCATTTAGCTTCCTTAACTTCCTGAAGAGAAAAATAAATGAAGCATCCCATCAACATCCCAAGTTAACTTGCATTCTTCCCACTAACCCACTTAGATTCTATTTAGAAGGAAAATGTGTCCTACTACACCGCAGGATTGACCATAACCCAATAGTTAAGTTTTGCAGTCAGATTCCAGCAAACTGACAGTTCTGAAACACAAACCAAGAGACCCTCGGGGCAAAAGGCTCAATATAAATACACTTCTCCAATTACATTTCCAGTCTTTTTGCAAAAAAAAAAAGTCCATGCTCTGAATTCAGAAGAATGTTTAATGGGAAGAATTCAAGTCTAAAGATGCTGCGGCATCTCATTCTGGTGACAGAGAGAATAATGTGAACTGAGAACAATACAGCCCATATTTGTCCCTGTGCAACATTAGCTTAAGCAATGAAAACAAACAATTGAGCGTGACTATTCTTTAGAGTTAGTCACACTGATCTTTATGAGCTATGCCAGGGGGATGGTATCCTGCCATAACATTGTTTTTATTCCTCCGTTTTGCTCAGAGGCATAGCATTTTTATCTGACATACACATTAGGGGCATATAAGAAGCTACTGATCCCACCAGGGGTTCTCTGTACTATTCATATATTATGTATTTCAATGTTACTACAAGGCCACAACAAAGAATGTGTAACAACTTGTCTAAAGTATGCGGGCCCACAAATTCCAGCAAAGGCAGCTACTTAAATTAGTATTAGAGTACTTTTCATTAGAACTTGCAGCTGTGCATGTCAAAGGGTGAAGCACTGGGAATGGTTCATCTTTTAAAAGGAACAAAATTCCAAAGTATCTGCAGCTTTAGGTGTTAATTTGTATGAACTTTTAGAACTGATATCACTGCTTATTTTCTATTAAGGCCAAATGTTGCCATTCCAACTGTTGGAACCAGAATGTTGCAGGTCAATGGAATTCTCGGTAAATTTTCACTAGCGGCAGCACGCTGCATGGAGAGTT